>NC_054383.1:93129886-93224234 GCF_017654675.1 Xenopus laevis
CAACTGGGGCTGTCCTTCTAAGCTACGCCGCTATGTACTTCTACTTCAGGCCAGGGCTTTCCATCTAGCACCTTGGCCCTTTGCATCCAACCTTGGGGTATTTTTTCCTACCATACAGAACTGCTCTTTTGGGTTGCCTAGCTCAGCCGGACAGTTGACCTTGGCAAACTTGATTAATGAGGACATGGTTCTGTGCCAAGCTTAAAAAAAACAGGCATTTGAGAAGCGACTAGCGAGGTGCAGCTTTGGTGCGATTCTCGCAAAGAAAGTAGAGTACAGCTCTTGATGCAGATTGCAGATCTGCATAGAATAAAGGGTTCTGTACAGCCATAAGAAACCTGAAAAGTCACCCACCCGGGATTTGAACTCAAGACCCCACGGTCAGAAACCTGCGTTTTAACCATTACACCACAGGAAACTAGACCTTATGCTATTGGTTCTGGATGACTGTAATAACCCATTGTCCTCTTGTGCCTCTGCATTGACCGGCAGGGCTGGAAGTCAATCTTCTGCCTAATAAAGTCAATACCAACCTGAGGCCCAGTCCTAAAAGAGCCTGCTTGAATAGCTCAGTTGGTAGAGCGCGCGGCTATGGTTGATAACCTGGTCCAAAAGGTTGTGGGTTCGATTCCCACCTCTGCCAAAAACGCAGCTCCAGTCTGCTGTGCCTAAACTGTCTCACGAGAGTGATGGAAGGGCAAGTGCCAGTAGTCCATCATCCGCCTTCCATTTTGCTGCCCCTTTTTCCAACTGGGGCTGTCCTTCTAAGCTACGCCGCTATGTACTTCTACTTCAGGCCAGGGCTTTCCCATCTAGCACCTTGCCCTTTGCATCAACTTGGGTATTTTTTCCCCATACAGAACTCTTTTTGGGGTTTGCCTAGCATCAGCCTGAAGTTGACCTTGGCAAATTGATTAATGAGGACAGTGTTCTGTGCCAAGCTTAACAAAAACAGGCATTTGAGAAGCTGACTAGCGAGTGCAGCTTTGGTGCGATTCTGCCGAAAAGAAAGTAGAGTACGCTCTTGATTGCAGATTGCAGATCTGCATAGAATAAAGGGTTCTGTACAGCCATAAAGAAACCTGAAAAGTCACCCACCCGGGATTTGAACTCAAGACCCCACGGTCAGAAACCTGCGTTTTAACCATTACACCACAGGAAACTAGACCTTATGCTATTGGTTCTGGATGACTGTAATAACCCATTGTCCTCTTGTGCCTCTGCATTGACCGGCAGGGCTGGAAGTCAATCTTCTGCCTAATAAAGTCAATACCAACCTGAGGCCCAGTCCTAAAAGAGCCTGCTTGAATAGCTCAGTTGGTAGAGCGCGCGGCTATGGTTGATAACCTGGTCCAAAAGGTTGTGGGTTCGATTCCCACCTCTGCCAAAAACGCAGCTCCAGTCTGCTGTGCCTAAACTGTCTCACGAGAGTGATGGAAGGGCAAGTGCCAGTAGTCCATCATCCGCCTTCCATTTTGCTGCCCCTTTTTCCAACTGGGGCTGTCCTTCTAAGCTACGCCGCTATGTACTTCTACTTCAGGCCAGGGCTTTCCCATCTAGCACCTTGCCCTTTGCATCAACTTGGGTATTTTTTCCCCATACAGAACTCTTTTTGGGGTTTGCCTAGCATCAGCCTGAAGTTGACCTTGGCAAATTGATTAATGAGGACAGTGTTCTGCGCCAAGCTTAACAAAAACAGGCATTTGAGAAGCTGACTAGCGAGTGCAGCTTTGGTGCGATTCTGCCGAAAAGAAAGTAGAGTACGCTCTTGATTGCAGATTGCAGATCTGCATAGAATAAAGGGTTCTGTACAGCCATAAAGAAACCTGAAAAGTCACCCACCCGGGATTTGAACTCAAGACCCCACGGTCAGAAACCTGCGTTTTAACCATTACACCACAGGAAACTAGACCTTATGCTATTGGTTCTGGATGACTGTAATAACCCATTGTCCTCTTGTGCCTCTGCATTGACCGGCAGGGCTGGAAGTCAATCTTCTGCCTAATAAAGTCAATACCAACCTGAGGCCCATTCCTAAAAGAGCCTGCTTGAATAGCTCAGTTGGTAGAGCGCGCGGCTATGGTTGATAACCTGGTCCAAAAGGTTGTGGGTTCGATTCCCACCTCTGCCAAAAACGCAGCTCCAGTCTGCTGTGCCTAAACTGTCTCACGAGAGTGATGGAAGGGCAAGTGCCAGTAGTCCATCATCCGCCTTCCATTTTGCTGCCCCTTTTTCCAACTGGGGCTGTCCTTCTAAGCTACGCCGCTATGTACTTCTACTTCAGGCCAGGGCTTTCCCATCTAGCACCTTGCCCTTTGCATCAACTTGGGTATTTTTTCCCCATACAGAACTCTTTTTGGGGTTTGCCTAGCATCAGCCTGAAGTTGACCTTGGCAAATTGATTAATGAGGACAGTGTTCTGTGCCAAGCTTAACAAAAACAGGCATTTGAGAAGCTGACTAGCGAGTGCAGCTTTGGTGCGATTCTGCCGAAAAGAAAGTAGAGTACGCTCTTGATTGCAGATTGCAGATCTGCATAGAATAAAGGGTTCTGTACAGCCATAAAGAAACCTGAAAAGTCACCCACCCGGGATTTGAACTCAAGACCCCACGGTCAGAAACCTGCGTTTTAACCATTACACCACAGGAAACTAGACCTTATGCTATTGGTTCTGGATGACTGTAATAACCCATTGTCCTCTTGTGCCTCTGCATTGACCGGCAGGGCTGGAAGTCAATCTTCTGCCTAATAAAGTCAATACCAACCTGAGGCCCAGTCCTAAAAGAGCCTGCTTGAATAGCTCAGTTGGTAGAGCGCGCGGCTATGGTTGATAACCTGGTCCAAAAGGTTGTGGGTTCGATTCCCACCTCTGCCAAAAACGCAGCTCCAGTCTGCTGTGCCTAAACTGTCTCACGAGAGTGATGGAAGGGCAAGTGCCAGTAGTCCATCATCCGCCTTCCATTTTGGCTGCCCCTTTTTCCAACTGGGGCTGTCCTTCTAAGCTACGCCGCTATGTACTTCTACTTCAGGCCAGGGCTTTCCCATCTAGCACCTTGCCCTTTGCATCAACTTGGGTATTTTTTCCCCATACAGAACTCTTTTTGGGGTTTGCCTAGCATCAGCCTGAAGTTGACCTTGGCAAATTGATTAATGAGGACAGTGTTCTGCGCCAAGCTTAACAAAAACAGGCATTTGAGAAGCTGACTAGCGAGTGCAGCTTTGGTGCGATTCTGCCGAAAAGAAAGTAGAGTACGCTCTTGATTGCAGATTGCAGATCTGCATAGAATAAAGGGTTCTGTACAGCCATAAAGAAACCTGAAAAGTCACCCACCCGGGATTTGAACTCAAGACCCCACGGTCAGAAACCTGCGTTTTAACCATTACACCACAGGAAACTAGACCTTATGCTATTGGTTCTGGATGACTGTAATAACCCATTGTCCTCTTGTGCCTCTGCATTGACCGGCAGGGCTGGAAGTCAATCTTCTGCCTAATAAAGTCAATACCAACCTGAGGCCCATTCCTAAAAGAGCCTGCTTGAATAGCTCAGTTGGTAGAGCGCGCGGCTATGGTTGATAACCTGGTCCAAAAGGTTGTGGGTTCGATTCCCACCTCTGCCAAAAACGCAGCTCCAGTCTGCTGTGCCTAAACTGTCTCACGAGAGTGATGGAAGGGCAAGTGCCAGTAGTCCATCATCCGCCTTCCATTTTGCTGCCCCTTTTTCCAACTGGGGCTGTCCTTCTAAGCTACGCCGCTATGTACTTCTACTTCAGGCCAGGGCTTTCCCATCTAGCACCTTGCCCTTTGCATCAACTTGGGTATTTTTTCCCCATACAGAACTCTTTTTGGGGTTTGCCTAGCATCAGCCTGAAGTTGACCTTGGCAAATTGATTAATGAGGACAGTGTTCTGTGCCAAGCTTAACAAAAACAGGCATTTGAGAAGCTGACTAGCGAGTGCAGCTTTGGTGCGATTCTGCCGAAAAGAAAGTAGAGTACGCTCTTGATTGCAGATTGCAGATCTGCATAGAATAAAGGGTTCTGTACAGCCATAAAGAAACCTGAAAAGTCACCCACCCGGGATTTGAACTCAAGACCCCACGGTCAGAAACCTGCGTTTTAACCATTACACCACAGGAAACTAGACCTTATGCTATTGGTTCTGGATGACTGTAATAACCCATTGTCCTCTTGTGCCTCTGCATTGACCGGCAGGGCTGGAAGTCAATCTTCTGCCTAATAAAGTCAATACCAACCTGAGGCCCAGTCCTAAAAGAGCCTGCTTGAATAGCTCAGTTGGTAGAGCGCGCGGCTATGGTTGATAACCTGGTCCAAAAGGTTGTGGGTTCGATTCCCACCTCTGCCAAAAACGCAGCTCCAGTCTGCTGTGCCTAAACTGTCTCACGAGAGTGATGGAAGGGCAAGTGCCAGTAGTCCATCATCCGCCTTCCATTTTGCTGCCCCTTTTTCCAACTGGGGCTGTCCTTCTAAGCTACGCCGCTATGTACTTCTACTTCAGGCCAGGGCTTTCCCATCTAGCACCTTGCCCTTTGCATCAACTTGGGTATTTTTTCCCCATACAGAACTCTTTTTGGGGTTTGCCTAGCATCAGCCTGAAGTTGACCTTGGCAAATTGATTAATGAGGACAGTGTTCTGTGCCAAGCTTAACAAAAACAGGCATTTGAGAAGCTGACTAGCGAGTGCAGCTTTGGTGCGATTCTGCCGAAAAGAAAGTAGAGTACGCTCTTGATTGCAGATTGCAGATCTGCATAGAATAAAGGGTTCTGTACAGCCATAAAGAAACCTGAAAAGTCACCCACCCGGGATTTGAACTCAAGACCCCACGGTCAGAAACCTGCGTTTTAACCATTACACCACAGGAAACTAGACCTTATGCTATTGGTTCTGGATGACTGTAATAACCCATTGTCCTCTTGTGCCTCTGCATTGACCGGCAGGGCTGGAAGTCAATCTTCTGCCTAATAAAGTCAATACCAACCTGAGGCCCAGTCCTAAAAGAGCCTGCTTGAATAGCTCAGTTGGTAGAGCGCGCGGCTATGGTTGATAACCTGGTCCAAAAGGTTGTGGGTTCGATTCCCACCTCTGCCAAAAACGCAGCTCCAGTCTGCTGTGCCTAAACTGTCTCACGAGAGTGATGGAAGGGCAAGTGCCAGTAGTCCATCATCCGCCTTCCATTTTGCTGCCCCTTTTTCCAACTGGGGCTGTCCTTCTAAGCTACGCCGCTATGTACTTCTACTTCAGGCCAGGGCTTTCCCATCTAGCACCTTGCCCTTTGCATCAACTTGGGTATTTTTTCCCCATACAGAACTCTTTTTGGGGTTTGCCTAGCATCAGCCTGAAGTTGACCTTGGCAAATTGATTAATGAGGACAGTGTTCTGCGCCAAGCTTAACAAAAACAGGCATTTGAGAAGCTGACTAGCGAGTGCAGCTTTGGTGCGATTCTGCCGAAAAGAAAGTAGAGTACGCTCTTGATTGCAGATTGCAGATCTGCATAGAATAAAGGGTTCTGTACAGCCATAAAGAAACCTGAAAAGTCACCCACCCGGGATTTGAACTCAAGACCCCACGGTCAGAAACCTGCGTTTTAACCATTACACCACAGGAAACTAGACCTTATGCTATTGGTTCTGGATGACTGTAATAACCCATTGTCCTCTTGTGCCTCTGCATTGACCGGCAGGGCTGGAAGTCAATCTTCTGCCTAATAAAGTCAATACCAACCTGAGGCCCATTCCTAAAAGAGCCTGCTTGAATAGCTCAGTTGGTAGAGCGCGCGGCTATGGTTGATAACCTGGTCCAAAAGGTTGTGGGTTCGATTCCCACCTCTGCCAAAAACGCAGCTCCAGTCTGCTGTGCCTAAACTGTCTCACGAGAGTGATGGAAGGGCAAGTGCCAGTAGTCCATCATCCGCCTTCCATTTTGCTGCCCCTTTTTCCAACTGGGGCTGTCCTTCTAAGCTACGCCGCTATGTACTTCTACTTCAGGCCAGGGCTTTCCCATCTAGCACCTTGCCCTTTGCATCAACTTGGGTATTTTTTCCCCATACAGAACTCTTTTTGGGGTTTGCCTAGCATCAGCCTGAAGTTGACCTTGGCAAATTGATTAATGAGGACAGTGTTCTGTGCCAAGCTTAACAAAAACAGGCATTTGAGAAGCTGACTAGCGAGTGCAGCTTTGGTGCGATTCTGCCGAAAAGAAAGTAGAGTACGCTCTTGATTGCAGATTGCAGATCTGCATAGAATAAAGGGTTCTGTACAGCCATAAAGAAACCTGAAAAGTCACCCACCCGGGATTTGAACTCAAGACCCCACGGTCAGAAACCTGCGTTTTAACCATTACACCACAGGAAACTAGACCTTATGCTATTGGTTCTGGATGACTGTAATAACCCATTGTCCTCTTGTGCCTCTGCATTGACCGGCAGGGCTGGAAGTCAATCTTCTGCCTAATAAAGTCAATACCAACCTGAGGCCCAGTCCTAAAAGAGCCTGCTTGAATAGCTCAGTTGGTAGAGCGCGCGGCTATGGTTGATAACCTGGTCCAAAAGGTTGTGGGTTCGATTCCCACCTCTGCCAAAAACGCAGCTCCAGTCTGCTGTGCCTAAACTGTCTCACGAGAGTGATGGAAGGGCAAGTGCCAGTAGTCCATCATCCGCCTTCCATTTTGCTGCCCCTTTTTCCAACTGGGGCTGTCCTTCTAAGCTACGCCGCTATGTACTTCTACTTCAGGCCAGGGCTTTCCCATCTAGCACCTTGCCCTTTGCATCAACTTGGGTATTTTTTCCCCATACAGAACTCTTTTTGGGGTTTGCCTAGCATCAGCCTGAAGTTGACCTTGGCAAATTGATTAATGAGGACAGTGTTCTGTGCCAAGCTTAACAAAAACAGGCATTTGAGAAGCTGACTAGCGAGTGCAGCTTTGGTGCGATTCTGCCGAAAAGAAAGTAGAGTACGCTCTTGATTGCAGATTGCAGATCTGCATAGAATAAAGGGTTCTGTACAGCCATAAAGAAACCTGAAAAGTCACCCACCCGGGATTTGAACTCAAGACCCCACGGTCAGAAACCTGCGTTTTAACCATTACACCACAGGAAACTAGACCTTATGCTATTGGTTCTGGATGACTGTAATAACCCATTGTCCTCTTGTGCCTCTGCATTGACCGGCAGGGCTGGAAGTCAATCTTCTGCCTAATAAAGTCAATACCAACCTGAGGCCCATTCCTAAAAGAGCCTGCTTGAATAGCTCAGTTGGTAGAGCGCGCGGCTATGGTTGATAACCTGGTCCAAAAGGTTGTGGGTTCGATTCCCACCTCTGCCAAAAACGCAGCTCCAGTCTGCTGTGCCTAAACTGTCTCACGAGAGTGATGGAAGGGCAAGTGCCAGTAGTCCATCATCCGCCTTCCATTTTGCTGCCCCTTTTTCCAACTGGGGCTGTCCTTCTAAGCTACGCCGCTATGTACTTCTACTTCAGGCCAGGGCTTTCCCATCTAGCACCTTGCCCTTTGCATCAACTTGGGTATTTTTTCCCCATACAGAACTCTTTTTGGGGTTTGCCTAGCATCAGCCTGAAGTTGACCTTGGCAAATTGATTAATGAGGACAGTGTTCTGTGCCAAGCTTAACAAAAACAGGCATTTGAGAAGCTGACTAGCGAGTGCAGCTTTGGTGCGATTCTGCCGAAAAGAAAGTAGAGTACGCTCTTGATTGCAGATTGCAGATCTGCATAGAATAAAGGGTTCTGTACAGCCATAAAGAAACCTGAAAAGTCACCCACCCGGGATTTGAACTCAAGACCCCACGGTCAGAAACCTGCGTTTTAACCATTACACCACAGGAAACTAGACCTTATGCTATTGGTTCTGGATGACTGTAATAACCCATTGTCCTCTTGTGCCTCTGCATTGACCGGCAGGGCTGGAAGTCAATCTTCTGCCTAATAAAGTCAATACCAACCTGAGGCCCATTCCTAAAAGAGCCTGCTTGAATAGCTCAGTTGGTAGAGCGCGCGGCTATGGTTGATAACCTGGTCCAAAAGGTTGTGGGTTCGATTCCCACCTCTGCCAAAAACGCAGCTCCAGTCTGCTGTGCCTAAACTGTCTCACGAGAGTGATGGAAGGGCAAGTGCCAGTAGTCCATCATCCGCCTTCCATTTTGCTGCCCCTTTTTCCAACTGGGGCTGTCCTTCTAAGCTACGCCGCTATGTACTTCTACTTCAGGCCAGGGCTTTCCCATCTAGCACCTTGCCCTTTGCATCAACTTGGGTATTTTTTCCCCATACAGAACTCTTTTTGGGGTTTGCCTAGCATCAGCCTGAAGTTGACCTTGGCAAATTGATTAATGAGGACAGTGTTCTGCGCCAAGCTTAACAAAAACAGGCATTTGAGAAGCTGACTAGCGAGTGCAGCTTTGGTGCGATTCTGCCGAAAAGAAAGTAGAGTACGCTCTTGATTGCAGATTGCAGATCTGCATAGAATAAAGGGTTCTGTACAGCCATAAAGAAACCTGAAAAGTCACCCACCCGGGATTTGAACTCAAGACCCCACGGTCAGAAACCTGCGTTTTAACCATTACACCACAGGAAACTAGACCTTATGCTATTGGTTCTGGATGACTGTAATAACCCATTGTCCTCTTGTGCCTCTGCATTGACCGGCAGGGCTGGAAGTCAATCTTCTGCCTAATAAAGTCAATACCAACCTGAGGCCCAGTCCTAAAAGAGCCTGCTTGAATAGCTCAGTTGGTAGAGCGCGCGGCTATGGTTGATAACCTGGTCCAAAAGGTTGTGGGTTCAATTCCCACCTCTGCCAAAAACGCAGCTCCAGTCTGCTGTGCCTAAACTGTCTCACGAGAGTGATGGAAGGGCAAGTGCCAGTAGTCCATCATCCGCCTTCCATTTTGCTGCCCCTTTTTCCAACTGGGGCTGTCCTTCTAAGCTACGCCGCTATGTACTTCTACTTCAGGCCAGGGCTTTCCCATCTAGCACCTTGCCCTTTGCATCAACTTGGGTATTTTTTCCCCATACAGAACTCTTTTTGGGGTTTGCCTAGCATCAGCCTGAAGTTGACCTTGGCAAATTGATTAATGAGGACAGTGTTCTGTGCCAAGCTTAACAAAAACAGGCATTTGAGAAGCTGACTAGCGAGTGCAGCTTTGGTGCGATTCTGCCGAAAAGAAAGTAGAGTACGCTCTTGATTGCAGATTGCAGATCTGCATAGAATAAAGGGTTCTGTACAGCCATAAAGAAACCTGAAAAGTCACCCACCCGGGATTTGAACTCAAGACCCCACGGTCAGAAACCTGCGTTTTAACCATTACACCACAGGAAACTAGACCTTATGCTATTGGTTCTGGATGAC
Source organism: Xenopus laevis (assembly GCF_017654675.1). Taxonomy (NCBI): domain Eukaryota; kingdom Metazoa; phylum Chordata; class Amphibia; order Anura; family Pipidae; genus Xenopus; species Xenopus laevis. The sequence continues at coordinate 93,139,264 of NC_054383.1, forward strand.
TGTAATAACCCATTGTCCTCTTGTGCCTCTGCATTGACCGGCAGGGCTGGAAGTCAATCTTCTGCCTAATAAAGTCAATACCAACCTGAGGCCCAGTCCTAAAAGAGCCTGCTTGAATAGCTCAGTTGGTAGAGCGCGCGGCTATGGTTGATAACCTGGTCCAAAAGGTTGTGGGTTCGATTCCCACCTCTGCCAAAAACGCAGCTCCAGTCTGCTGTGCCTAAACTGTCTCACGAGAGTGATGGAAGGGCAAGTGCCAGTAGTCCATCATCCGCCTTCCATTTTGCTGCCCCTTTTTCCAACTGGGGCTGTCCTTCTAAGCTACGCCGCTATGTACTTCTACTTCAGGCCAGGGCTTTCCCATCTAGCACCTTGCCCTTTGCATCAACTTGGGTATTTTTTCCCCATACAGAACTCTTTTTGGGGTTTGCCTAGCATCAGCCTGAAGTTGACCTTGGCAAATTGATTAATGAGGACAGTGTTCTGTGCCAAGCTTAACAAAAACAGGCATTTGAGAAGCTGACTAGCGAGTGCAGCTTTGGTGCGATTCTGCCGAAAAGAAAGTAGAGTACGCTCTTGATTGCAGATTGCAGATCTGCATAGAATAAAGGGTTCTGTACAGCCATAAAGAAACCTGAAAAGTCACCCACCCGGGATTTGAACTCAAGACCCCACGGTCAGAAACCTGCGTTTTAACCATTACACCACAGGAAACTAGACCTTATGCTATTGGTTCTGGATGACTGTAATAACCCATTGTCCTCTTGTGCCTCTGCATTGACCGGCAGGGCTGGAAGTCAATCTTCTGCCTAATAAAGTCAATACCAACCTGAGGCCCATTCCTAAAAGAGCCTGCTTGAATAGCTCAGTTGGTAGAGCGCGCGGCTATGGTTGATAACCTGGTCCAAAAGGTTGTGGGTTCGATTCCCACCTCTGCCAAAAACGCAGCTCCAGTCTGCTGTGCCTAAACTGTCTCACGAGAGTGATGGAAGGGCAAGTGCCAGTAGTCCATCATCCGCCTTCCATTTTGCTGCCCCTTTTTCCAACTGGGGCTGTCCTTCTAAGCTACGCCGCTATGTACTTCTACTTCAGGCCAGGGCTTTCCCATCTAGCACCTTGCCCTTTGCATCAACTTGGGTATTTTTTCCCCATACAGAACTCTTTTTGGGGTTTGCCTAGCATCAGCCTGAAGTTGACCTTGGCAAATTGATTAATGAGGACAGTGTTCTGTGCCAAGCTTAACAAAAACAGGCATTTGAGAAGCTGACTAGCGAGTGCAGCTTTGGTGCGATTCTGCCGAAAAGAAAGTAGAGTACGCTCTTGATTGCAGATTGCAGATCTGCATAGAATAAAGGGTTCTGTACAGCCATAAAGAAACCTGAAAAGTCACCCACCCGGGATTTGAACTCAAGACCCCACGGTCAGAAACCTGCGTTTTAACCATTACACCACAGGAAACTAGACCTTATGCTATTGGTTCTGGATGACTGTAATAACCCATTGTCCTCTTGTGCCTCTGCATTGACCGGCAGGGCTGGAAGTCAATCTTCTGCCTAATAAAGTCAATACCAACCTGAGGCCCAGTCCTAAAAGAGCCTGCTTGAATAGCTCAGTTGGTAGAGCGCGCGGCTATGGTTGATAACCTGGTCCAAAAGGTTGTGGGTTCGATTCCCACCTCTGCCAAAAACGCAGCTCCAGTCTGCTGTGCCTAAACTGTCTCACGAGAGTGATGGAAGGGCAAGTGCCAGTAGTCCATCATCCGCCTTCCATTTTGCTGCCCCTTTTTCCAACTGGGGCTGTCCTTCTAAGCTACGCCGCTATGTACTTCTACTTCAGGCCAGGGCTTTCCCATCTAGCACCTTGCCCTTTGCATCAACTTGGGTATTTTTTCCCCATACAGAACTCTTTTTGGGGTTTGCCTAGCATCAGCCTGAAGTTGACCTTGGCAAATTGATTAATGAGGACAGTGTTCTGCGCCAAGCTTAACAAAAACAGGCATTTGAGAAGCTGACTAGCGAGTGCAGCTTTGGTGCGATTCTGCCGAAAAGAAAGTAGAGTACGCTCTTGATTGCAGATTGCAGATCTGCATAGAATAAAGGGTTCTGTACAGCCATAAAGAAACCTGAAAAGTCACCCACCCGGGATTTGAACTCAAGACCCCACGGTCAGAAACCTGCGTTTTAACCATTACACCACAGGAAACTAGACCTTATGCTATTGGTTCTGGATGACTGTAATAACCCATTGTCCTCTTGTGCCTCTGCATTGACCGGCAGGGCTGGAAGTCAATCTTCTGCCTAATAAAGTCAATACCAACCTGAGGCCCAGTCCTAAAAGAGCCTGCTTGAATAGCTCAGTTGGTAGAGCGCGCGGCTATGGTTGATAACCTGGTCCAAAAGGTTGTGGGTTCAATTCCCACCTCTGCCAAAAACGCAGCTCCAGTCTGCTGTGCCTAAACTGTCTCACGAGAGTGATGGAAGGGCAAGTGCCAGTAGTCCATCATCCGCCTTCCATTTTGCTGCCCCTTTTTCCAACTGGGGCTGTCCTTCTAAGCTACGCCGCTATGTACTTCTACTTCAGGCCAGGGCTTTCCCATCTAGCACCTTGCCCTTTGCATCAACTTGGGTATTTTTTCCCCATACAGAACTCTTTTTGGGGTTTGCCTAGCATCAGCCTGAAGTTGACCTTGGCAAATTGATTAATGAGGACAGTGTTCTGTGCCAAGCTTAACAAAAACAGGCATTTGAGAAGCTGACTAGCGAGTGCAGCTTTGGTGCGATTCTGCCGAAAAGAAAGTAGAGTACGCTCTTGATTGCAGATTGCAGATCTGCATAGAATAAAGGGTTCTGTACAGCCATAAAGAAACCTGAAAAGTCACCCACCCGGGATTTGAACTCAAGACCCCACGGTCAGAAACCTGCGTTTTAACCATTACACCACAGGAAACTAGACCTTATGCTATTGGTTCTGGATGACTGTAATAACCCATTGTCCTCTTGTGCCTCTGCATTGACCGGCAGGGCTGGAAGTCAATCTTCTGCCTAATAAAGTCAATACCAACCTGAGGCCCAGTCCTAAAAGAGCCTGCTTGAATAGCTCAGTTGGTAGAGCGCGCGGCTATGGTTGATAACCTGGTCCAAAAGGTTGTGGGTTCGATTCCCACCTCTGCCAAAAACGCAGCTCCAGTCTGCTGTGCCTAAACTGTCTCACGAGAGTGATGGAAGGGCAAGTGCCAGTAGTCCATCATCCGCCTTCCATTTGGCTGCCCCTTTTTCCAACTGGGGCTGTCCTTCTAAGCTACGCCGCTATGTACTTCTACTTCAGGCCAGGGCTTTCCCATCTAGCACCTTGCCCTTTGCATCAACTTGGGTATTTTTTCCCCATACAGAACTCTTTTTGGGGTTTGCCTAGCATCAGCCTGAAGTTGACCTTGGCAAATTGATTAATGAGGACAGTGTTCTGTGCCAAGCTTAACAAAAACAGGCATTTGAGAAGCTGACTAGCGAGTGCAGCTTTGGTGCGATTCTGCCGAAAAGAAAGTAGAGTACGCTCTTGATTGCAGATTGCAGATCTGCATAGAATAAAGGGTTCTGTACAGCCATAAAGAAACCTGAAAAGTCACCCACCCGGGATTTGAACTCAAGACCCCACGGTCAGAAACCTGCGTTTTAACCATTACACCACAGGAAACTAGACCTTATGCTATTGGTTCTGGATGACTGTAATAACCCATTGTCCTCTTGTGCCTCTGCATTGACCGGCAGGGCTGGAAGTCAATCTTCTGCCTAATAAAGTCAATACCAACCTGAGGCCCAGTCCTAAAAGAGCCTGCTTGAATAGCTCAGTTGGTAGAGCGCGCGGCTATGGTTGATAACCTGGTCCAAAAGGTTGTGGGTTCGATTCCCACCTCTGCCAAAAACGCAGCTCCAGTCTGCTGTGCCTAAACTGTCTCACGAGAGTGATGGAAGGGCAAGTGCCAGTAGTCCATCATCCGCCTTCCATTTGGCTGCCCCTTTTTCCAACTGGGGCTGTCCTTCTAAGCTACGCCGCTATGTACTTCTACTTCAGGCCAGGGCTTTCCCATCTAGCACCTTGCCCTTTGCATCAACTTGGGTATTTTTTCCCCATACAGAACTCTTTTTGGGGTTTGCCTAGCATCAGCCTGAAGTTGACCTTGGCAAATTGATTAATGAGGACAGTGTTCTGTGCCAAGCTTAACAAAAACAGGCATTTGAGAAGCTGACTAGCGAGTGCAGCTTTGGTGCGATTCTGCCGAAAAGAAAGTAGAGTACGCTCTTGATTGCAGATTGCAGATCTGCATAGAATAAAGGGTTCTGTACAGCCATAAAGAAACCTGAAAAGTCACCCACCCGGGATTTGAACTCAAGACCCCACGGTCAGAAACCTGCGTTTTAACCATTACACCACAGGAAACTAGACCTTATGCTATTGGTTCTGGATGACTGTAATAACCCATTGTCCTCTTGTGCCTCTGCATTGACCGGCAGGGCTGGAAGTCAATCTTCTGCCTAATAAAGTCAATACCAACCTGAGGCCCAGTCCTAAAAGAGCCTGCTTGAATAGCTCAGTTGGTAGAGCGCGCGGCTATGGTTGATAACCTGGTCCAAAAGGTTGTGGGTTCGATTCCCACCTCTGCCAAAAACGCAGCTCCAGTCAGCTGTGCCTAAACTGTCTCACGAGAGTGATGGAAGGGCAAGTGCCAGTAGTCCATCATCCGCCTTCCATTTGGCTGCCCCTTTTTCCAACTGGGCTCAGCCCTGCCGGTCAATGCAGAGGCACAAGAGGACAATGGGTTATTACAGTCATCCAGAACCAATAGCATAAGGTCTAGTTTCCTGTGGTGTAATGGTTAAAACGCAGGTTTCTGACCGTGGGGTCTTGAGTTCAAATCCCGGGTGGGTGACTTTTCAGGTTTCTTTATGGCTGTACAGAACCCTTTATTCTATGCAGATCTGCAATCTGCAATCAAGAGCGTACTCTACTTTCTTTTCGGCAGAATCGCACCAAAGCTGCACTCGCTAGTCAGCTTCTCAAATGCTTGTTTTTTTTAAGCTTGGCACAGAACCACTGTCCTCATTAATCAATTTGCCAAGGTCAACTTCAGGCTGATGCTAGGCAAACCCCAAAAAGAGTTCTGTATGGGGAAAAAATACCCAAGTTGATGCAAAAGGCAAGGTGCTAGATGGGAAAGCCCTGGCCTGAAGTAGAAGTACATAGCGGCGTAGCTTAGAAGGACAGCCCCAGTTGGAAAAAGGGGCAGCCAAATGGAAGGCGGATGATGGACTACTGGCACTTGCCCTTCCATCACTCTCGTGAGACAGTTTAGGCACAGCAGACTGGAGCTGCGTTTTTGGCAGAGGTGGGAATCGAACCCACAACCTTTTGGACCAGGTTATCAACCATAGCCGCGCGCTCTACCAACTGAGCTATTCAAGCAGGCTCTTTTAGGACTGGGCCTCAGGTTGGTATTGACTTTATTAGGCAGAAGATTGACTTCCAGCCCTGCCGGTCAATGCAGAGGCACAAGAGGACAATGGGTTATTACAGTCATCCAGAACCAATAGCATAAGGTCTAGTTTCCTGTGGTGTAATGGTTAAAACGCAGGTTTCTGACCGTGGGGTCTTGAGTTCAAATCCCGGGTGGGTGACTTTTCAGGTTTCTTTATGGCTGTACAGAACCCTTTATTCTATGCAGATCTGCAATCTGCAATCAAGAGCGTACTCTACTTTCTTTTCGGCAGAATCGCACCAAAGCTGCACTCGCTAGTCAGCTTCTCAAATGCTTGTTTTTTTTAAGCTTGGCACAGAACCACTGTCCTCATTAATCAATTTGCCAAGGTCAACTTCAGGCTGATGCTAGGCAAACCCCAAAAAGAGTTCTGTATGGGGAAAAAATACCCAAGTTGATGCAAAAGGCAAGGTGCTAGATGGGAAAGCCCTGGCCTGAAGTAGAAGTACATAGCGGCGTAGCTTAGAAGGACAGCCCCAGTTGGAAAAAGGGGCAGCCAAATGGAAGGCGGATGATGGACTACTGGCACTTGCCCTTCCATCACTCTCGTGAGACAGTTTAGGCACAGCTGACTGGAGCTGCGTTTTTGGCAGAGGTGGGAATCGAACCCACAACCTTTTGGACCAGGTTATCAACCATAGCCGCGCGCTCTACCAACTGAGCTATTCAAGCAGGCTCTTTTAGGACTGGGCCTCAGGTTGGTATTGACTTTATTAGGCAGAAGATTGACTTCCAGCCCTGCCGGTCAATGCAGAGGCACAAGAGGACAATGGGTTATTACAGTCATCCAGAACCAATAGCATAAGGTCTAGTTTCCTGTGGTGTAATGGTTAAAACGCAGGTTTCTGACCGTGGGGTCTTGAGTTCAAATCCCGGGTGGGTGACTTTTCAGGTTTCTTTATGGCTGTACAGAACCCTTTATTCTATGCAGATCTGCAATCTGCAATCAAGAGCGTACTCTACTTTCTTTTCGGCAGAATCGCACCAAAGCTGCACTCGCTAGTCAGCTTCTCAAATGCTTGTTTTTTTTAAGCTTGGCACAGAACCACTGTCCTCATTAATCAATTTGCCAAGGTCAACTTCAGGCTGATGCTAGGCAAACCCCAAAAAGAGTTCTGTATGGGGAAAAAATACCCAAGTTGATGCAAAAGGCAAGGTGCTAGATGGGAAAGCCCTGGCCTGAAGTAGAAGTACATAGCGGCGTAGCTTAGAAGGACAGCCCCAGTTGGAAAAAGGGGCAGCCAAATGGAAGGCGGATGATGGACTACTGGCACTTGCCCTTCCATCACTCTCGTGAGACAGTTTAGGCACAGCTGACTGGAGCTGCGTTTTTGGCAGAGGTGGGAATCGAACCCACAACCTTTTGGACCAGGTTATCAACCATAGCCGCGCGCTCTACCAACTGAGCTATTCAAGCAGGCTCTTTTAGGACTGGGCCTCAGGTTGGTATTGACTTTATTAGGCAGAAGATTGACTTCCAGCCCTGCCGGTCAATGCAGAGGCACAAGAGGACAATGGGTTATTACAGTCATCCAGAACCAATAGCATAAGGTCTAGTTTCCTGTGGTGTAATGGTTAAAACGCAGGTTTCTGACCGTGGGGTCTTGAGTTCAAATCCCGGGTGGGTGACTTTTCAGGTTTCTTTATGGCTGTACAGAACCCTTTATTCTATGCAGATCTGCAATCTGCAATCAAGAGCGTACTCTACTTTCTTTTCGGCAGAATCGCACCAAAGCTGCACTCGCTAGTCAGCTTCTCAAATGCTTGTTTTTTTTAAGCTTGGCACAGAACCACTGTCCTCATTAATCAATTTGCCAAGGTCAACTTCAGGCTGATGCTAGGCAAACCCCAAAAAGAGTTCTGTATGGGGAAAAAATACCCAAGTTGATGCAAAAGGCAAGGTGCTAGATGGGAAAGCCCTGGCCTGAAGTAGAAGTACATAGCGGCGTAGCTTAGAAGGACAGCCCCAGTTGGAAAAAGGGGCAGCCAAATGGAAGGCGGATGATGGACTACTGGCACTTGCCCTTCCATCACTCTCGTGAGACAGTTTAGGCACAGCTGACTGGAGCTGCGTTTTTGGCAGAGGTGGGAATCGAACCCACAACCTTTTGGACCAGGTTATCAACCATAGCCGCGCGCTCTACCAACTGAGCTATTCAAGCAGGCTCTTTTAGGACTGGGCCTCAGGTTGGTATTGACTTTATTAGGCAGAAGATTGACTTCCAGCCCTGCCGGTCAATGCAGAGGCACAAGAGGACAATGGGTTATTACAGTCATCCAGAACCAATAGCATAAGGTCTAGTTTCCTGTGGTGTAATGGTTAAAACGCAGGTTTCTGACCGTGGGGTCTTGAGTTCAAATCCCGGGTGGGTGACTTTTCAGGTTTCTTTATGGCTGTACAGAACCCTTTATTCTATGCAGATCTGCAATCTGCAATCAAGAGCGTACTCTACTTTCTTTTCGGCAGAATCGCACCAAAGCTGCACTCGCTAGTCAGCTTCTCAAATGCTTGTTTTTTTTAAGCTTGGCACAGAACCACTGTCCTCATTAATCAATTTGCCAAGGTCAACTTCAGGCTGATGCTAGGCAAACCCCAAAAAGAGTTCTGTATGGGGAAAAAATACCCAAGTTGATGCAAAAGGCAAGGTGCTAGATGGGAAAGCCCTGGCCTGAAGTAGAAGTACATAGCGGCGTAGCTTAGAAGGACAGCCCCAGTTGGAAAAAGGGGCAGCCAAATGGAAGGCGGATGATGGACTACTGGCACTTGCCCTTCCATCACTCTCGTGAGACAGTTTAGGCACAGCTGACTGGAGCTGCGTTTTTGGCAGAGGTGGGAATCGAACCCACAACCTTTTGGACCAGGTTATCAACCATAGCCGCGCGCTCTACCAACTGAGCTATTCAAGCAGGCTCTTTTAGGACTGGGCCTCAGGTTGGTATTGACTTTATTAGGCAGAAGATTGACTTCCAGCCCTGCCGGTCAATGCAGAGGCACAAGAGGACAATGGGTTATTACAGTCATCCAGAACCAATAGCATAAGGTCTAGTTTCCTGTGGTGTAATGGTTAAAACGCAGGTTTCTGACCGTGGGGTCTTGAGTTCAAATCCCGGGTGGGTGACTTTTCAGGTTTCTTTATGGCTGTACAGAACCCTTTATTCTATGCAGATCTGCAATCTGCAATCAAGAGCGTACTCTACTTTCTTTTCGGCAGAATCGCACCAAAGCTGCACTCGCTAGTCAGCTTCTCAAATGCTTGTTTTTTTTAAGCTTGGCACAGAACCACTGTCCTCATTAATCAATTTGCCAAGGTCAACTTCAGGCTGATGCTAGGCAAACCCCAAAAAGAGTTCTGTATGGGGAAAAAATACCCAAGTTGATGCAAAAGGCAAGGTGCTAGATGGGAAAGCCCTGGCCTGAAGTAGAAGTACATAGCGGCGTAGCTTAGAAGGACAGCCCCAGTTGGAAAAAGGGGCAGCCAAATGGAAGGCGGATGATGGACTACTGGCACTTGCCCTTCCATCACTCTCATGAGACAGTTTAGGCACAGCTGACTGGAGCTGCGTTTTTGGCAGAGGTGGGAATCGAACCCACAACCTTTTGGACCAGGTTATCAACCATAGCCGCGCGCTCTACCAACTGAGCTATTCAAGCAGGCTCTTTTAGGACTGGGCCTCAGGTTGGTATTGACTTTATTAGGCAGAAGATTGACTTCCAGCCCTGCCGGTCAATGCAGAGGCACAAGAGGACAATGGGTTATTACAGTCATCCAGAACCAATAGCATAAGGTCTAGTTTCCTGTGGTGTAATGGTTAAAACGCAGGTTTCTGACCGTGGGGTCTTGAGTTCAAATCCCGGGTGGGTGACTTTTCAGGTTTCTTTATGGCTGTACAGAACCCTTTATTCTATGCAGATCTGCAATCTGCAATCAAGAGCGTACTCTACTTTCTTTTCGGCAGAATCGCACCAAAGCTGCACTCGCTAGTCAGCTTCTCAAATGCTTGTTTTTTTTAAGCTTGGCACAGAACCACTGTCCTCATTAATCAATTTGCCAAGGTCAACTTCAGGCTGATGCTAGGCAAACCCCAAAAAGAGTTCTGTATGGGGAAAAAATACCCAAGTTGATGCAAAAGGCAAGGTGCTAGATGGGAAAGCCCTGGCCTGAAGTAGAAGTACATAGCGGCGTAGCTTAGAAGGACAGCCCCAGTTGGAAAAAGGGGCAGCCAAATGGAAGGCGGATGATGGACTACTGGCACTTGCCCTTCCATCACTCTCGTGAGACAGTTTAGGCACAGCTGACTGGAGCTGCGTTTTTGGCAGAGGTGGGAATCGAACCCACAACCTTTTGGACCAGGTTATCAACCATAGCCGCGCGCTCTACCAACTGAGCTATTCAAGCAGGCTCTTTTAGGACTGGGCCTCAGGTTGGTATTGACTTTATTAGGCAGAAGATTGACTTCCAGCCCTGCCGGTCAATGCAGAGGCACAAGAGGACAATGGGTTATTACAGTCATCCAGAACCAATAGCATAAGGTCTAGTTTCCTGTGGTGTAATGGTTAAAACGCAGGTTTCTGACCGTGGGGTCTTGAGTTCAAATCCCGGGTGGGTGACTTTTCAGGTTTCTTTATGGCTGTACAGAACCCTTTATTCTATGCAGATCTGCAATCTGCAATCAAGAGCGTACTCTACTTTCTTTTCGGCAGAATCGCACCAAAGCTGCACTCGCTAGTCAGCTTCTCAAATGCTTGTTTTTTTTAAGCTTGGCACAGAACCACTGTCCTCATTAATCAATTTGCCAAGGTCAACTTCAGGCTGATGCTAGGCAAACCCCAAAAAGAGTTCTGTATGGGGAAAAAATACCCAAGTTGATGCAAAAGGCAAGGTGCTAGATGGGAAAGCCCTGGCCTGAAGTAGAAGTACATAGCGGCGTAGCTTAGAAGGACAGCCCCAGTTGGAAAAAGGGGCAGCCAAATGGAAGGCGGATGATGGACTACTGGCACTTGCCCTTCCATCACTCTCGTGAGACAGTTTAGGCACAGCTGACTGGAGCTGCGTTTTTGGCAGAGGTGGGAATCGAACCCACAACCTTTTGGACCAGGTTATCAACCATAGCCGCGCGCTCTACCAACTGAGCTATTCAAGCAGGCTCTTTTAGGACTGGGCCTCAGGTTGGTATTGACTTTATTAGGCAGAAGATTGACTTCCAGCCCTGCCGGTCAATGCAGAGGCACAAGAGGACAATGGGTTATTACAGTCATCCAGAACCAATAGCATAAGGTCTAGTTTCCTGTGGTGTAATGGTTAAAACGCAGGTTTCTGACCGTGGGGTCTTGAGTTCAAATCCCGGGTGGGTGACTTTTCAGGTTTCTTTATGGCTGTACAGAACCCTTTATTCTATGCAGATCTGCAATCTGCAATCAAGAGCGTACTCTACTTTCTTTTCGGCAGAATCGCACCAAAGCTGCACTCGCTAGTCAGCTTCTCAAATGCTTGTTTTTTTTAAGCTTGGCACAGAACCACTGTCCTCATTAATCAATTTGCCAAGGTCAACTTCAGGCTGATGCTAGGCAAACCCCAAAAAGAGTTCTGTATGGGGAAAAAATACCCAAGTTGATGCAAAAGGCAAGGTGCTAGATGGGAAAGCCCTGGCCTGAAGTAGAAGTACATAGCGGCGTAGCTTAGAAGGACAGCCCCAGTTGGAAAAAGGGGCAGCCAAATGGAAGGCGGATGATGGACTACTGGCACTTGCCCTTCCATCACTCTCGTGAGACAGTTTAGGCACAGCTGACTGGAGCTGCGTTTTTGGCAGAGGTGGGAATCGAACCCACAACCTTTTGGACCAGGTTATCAACCATAGCCGCGCGCTCTACCAACTGAGCTATTCAAGCAGGCTCTTTTAGGACTGGGCCTCAGGTTGGTATTGACTTTATTAGGCAGAAGATTGACTTCCAGCCCTGCCGGTCAATGCAGAGGCACAAGAGGACAATGGGTTATTACAGTCATCCAGAACCAATAGCATAAGGTCTAGTTTCCTGTGGTGTAATGGTTAAAACGCAGGTTTCTGACCGTGGGGTCTTGAGTTCAAATCCCGGGTGGGTGACTTTTCAGGTTTCTTTATGGCTGTACAGAACCCTTTATTCTATGCAGATCTGCAATCTGCAATCAAGAGCGTACTCTACTTTCTTTTCGGCAGAATCGCACCAAAGCTGCACTCGCTAGTCAGCTTCTCAAATGCTTGTTTTTTTTAAGCTTGGCACAGAACCACTGTCCTCATTAATCAATTTGCCAAGGTCAACTTCAGGCTGATGCTAGGCAAACCCCAAAAAGAGTTCTGTATGGGGAAAAAATACCCAAGTTGATGCAAAAGGCAAGGTGCTAGATGGGAAAGCCCTGGCCTGAAGTAGAAGTACATAGCGGCGTAGCTTAGAAGGACAGCCCCAGTTGGAAAAAGGGGCAGCCAAATGGAAGGCGGATGATGGACTACTGGCACTTGCCCTTCCATCACTCTCATGAGACAGTTTAGGCACAGCTGACTGGAGCTGCGTTTTTGGCAGAGGTGGGAATCGAACCCACAACCTTTTGGACCAGGTTATCAACCATAGCCGCGCGCTCTACCAACTGAGCTATTCAAGCAGGCTCTTTTAGGACTGGGCCTCAGGTTGGTATTGACTTTATTAGGCAGAAGATTGACTTCCAGCCCTGCCGGTCAATGCAGAGGCACAAGAGGACAATGGGTTATTACAGTCATCCAGAACCAATAGCATAAGGTCTAGTTTCCTGTGGTGTAATGGTTAAAACGCAGGTTTCTGACCGTGGGGTCTTGAGTTCAAATCCCGGGTGGGTGACTTTTCAGGTTTCTTTATGGCTGTACAGGTCTAGTTTCCGGTGGTGTAATGGTTAAAACGCAGGTTTCTGACTGTGGGGTCTTGAGTTCAAATCCCGGGTGGGTGACTTTTCAGGTTTCTTTATGGCTGTACAGAACCCTTTATTCTATGCAGATCTGCAATCTGCAATCAAGAGCGTACTCTACTTTCTTTTCGGCAGAATCGCACCAAAGCTGCACTCGCTAGTCAGCTTCTCAAATGCTTGTTTTTTTTAAGCTTGGCACAGAACCACTGTCCTCATTAATCAATTTGCCAAGGTCAACTTCAGGCTGATGCTAGGCAAACCCCAAAAAGAGTTCTGTATGGGGAAAAAATACCCAAGTTGATGCAAAAGACAAGGTGCTAGATGGGAAAGCCCTGGCCTGAAGTAGAAGTACATAGCGGCGTAGCTTAGAAGGACAGCCCCAGTTGGAAAAAGGGGCAGCCAAATGGAAGGCGGATGATGGACTACTGGCACTTGCCCTTCCATCACTCTCGTGAGACAGTTTAGGCACAGCTGACTGGAGCTGCGTTTTTGGCAGAGGTGGGAATCGAACCCACAACCTTTTGGACCAGGTTATCAACCATAGCCGCGCGCTCTACCAACTGAGCTATTCAAGCAGGCTCTTTTAGGACTGGGCCTCAGGTTGGTATTGACTTTATTAGGCAGAAGATTGACTTCCAGCCCTGCCGGTCAATGCAGAGGCACAAGAGGACAATGGGTTATTACAGTCATCCAGAACCAATAGCATAAGGTCTAGTTTCCTGTGGTGTAATGGTTAAAACGCAGGTTTCTGACCGTGGGGTCTTGAGTTCAAATCCCGGGTGGGTGACTTTTCAGGTTTCTTTATGGCTGTACAGAACCCTTTATTCTATGCAGATCTGCAATCTGCAATCAAGAGCGTACTCTACTTTCTTTTCGGCAGAATCGCACCAAAGCTGCACTCGCTAGTCAGCTTCTCAAATGCTTGTTTTTTTTAAGCTTGGCACAGAACCACTGTCCTCATTAATCAATTTGCCAAGGTCAACTTCAGGCTGATGCTAGGCAAACCCCAAAAAGAGTTCTGTATGGGGAAAAAATACCCAAGTTGATGCAAAAGGCAAGGTGCTAGATGGGAAAGCCCTGGCCTGAAGTAGAAGTACATAGCGGCGTAGCTTAGAAGGACAGCCCCAGTTGGAAAAAGGGGCAGCCAAATGGAAGGCGGATGATGGACTACTGGCACTTGCCCTTCCATCACTCTCATGAGACAGTTTAGGCACAGCTGACTGGAGCTGCGTTTTTGGCAGAGGTGGGAATCGAACCCACAACCTTTTGGACCAGGTTATCAACCATAGCCGCGCGCTCTACCAACTGAGCTATTCAAGCAGGCTCTTTTAGGACTGGGCCTCAGGTTGGTATTGACTTTATTAGGCAGAAGATTGACTTCCAGCCCTGCCGGTCAATGCAGAGGCACAAGAGGACAATGGGTTATTACAGTCATCCAGAACCAATAGCATAAGGTCTAGTTTCCTGTGGTGTAATGGTTAAAACGCAGGTTTCTGACCGTGGGGTCTTGAGTTCAAATCCCGGGTGGGTGACTTTTCAGGTTTCTTTATGGCTGTACAGAACCCTTTATTCTATGCAGATCTGCAATCTGCAATCAAGAGCGTACTCTACTTTCTTTTCGGCAGAATCGCACCAAAGCTGCACTCGCTAGTCAGCTTCTCAAATGCTTGTTTTTTTTAAGCTTGGCACAGAACCACTGTCCTCATTAATCAATTTGCCAAGGTCAACTTCAGGCTGATGCTAGGCAAACCCCAAAAAGAGTTCTGTATGGGGAAAAAATACCCAAGTTGATGCAAAAGGCAAGGTGCTAGATGGGAAAGCCCTGGCCTGAAGTAGAAGTACATAGCGGCGTAGCTTAGAAGGACAGCCCCAGTTGGAAAAAGGGGCAGCCAAATGGAAGGCGGATGATGGACTACTGGCACTTGCCCTTCCATCACTCTCATGAGACAGTTTAGGCACAGCTGACTGGAGCTGCGTTTTTGGCAGAGGTGGGAATCGAACCCACAACCTTTTGGACCAGGTTATCAACCATAGCCGCGCGCTCTACCAACTGAGCTATTCAAGCAGGCTCTTTTAGGACTGGGCCTCAGGTTGGTATTGACTTTATTAGGCAGAAGATTGACTTCCAGCCCTGCCGGTCAATGCAGAGGCACAAGAGGACAATGGGTTATTACAGTCATCCAGAACCAATAGCATAAGGTCTAGTTTCCTGTGGTGTAATGGTTAAAACGCAGGTTTCTGACCGTGGGGTCTTGAGTTCAAATCCCGGGTGGGTGACTTTTCAGGTTTCTTTATGGCTGTACAGAACCCTTTATTCTATGCAGATCTGCAATCTGCAATCAAGAGCGTACTCTACTTTCTTTTCGGCAGAATCGCACCAAAGCTGCACTCGCTAGTCAGCTTCTCAAATGCTTGTTTTTTTTAAGCTTGGCACAGAACCACTGTCCTCATTAATCAATTTGCCAAGGTCAACTTCAGGCTGATGCTAGGCAAACCCCAAAAAGAGTTCTGTATGGGGAAAAAATACCCAAGTTGATGCAAAAGGCAAGGTGCTAGATGGGAAAGCCCTGGCCTGAAGTAGAAGTACATAGCGGCGTAGCTTAGAAGGACAGCCCCAGTTGGAAAAAGGGGCAGCCAAATGGAAGGCGGATGATGGACTACTGGCACTTGCCCTTCCATCACTCTCATGAGACAGTTTAGGCACAGCTGACTGGAGCTGCGTTTTTGGCAGAGGTGGGAATCGAACCCACAACCTTTTGGACCAGGTTATCAACCATAGCCGCGCGCTCTACCAACTGAGCTATTCAAGCAGGCTCTTTTAGGACTGGGCCTCAGGTTGGTATTGACTTTATTAGGCAGAAGATTGACTTCCAGCCCTGCCGGTCAATGCAGAGGCACAAGAGGACAATGGGTTATTACAGTCATCCAGAACCAATAGCATAAGGTCTAGTTTCCTGTGGTGTAATGGTTAAAACGCAGGTTTCTGACCGTGGGGTCTTGAGTTCAAATCCCGGGTGGGTGACTTTTCAGGTTTCTTTATGGCTGTACAGAACCCTTTATTCTATGCAGATCTGCAATCTGCAATCAAGAGCGTACTCTACTTTCTTTTCGGCAGAATCGCACCAAAGCTGCACTCGCTAGTCAGCTTCTCAAATGCTTGTTTTTTTTAAGCTTGGCACAGAACCACTGTCCTCATTAATCAATTTGCCAAGGTCAACTTCAGGCTGATGCTAGGCAAACCCCAAAAAGAGTTCTGTATGGGGAAAAAATACCCAAGTTGATGCAAAAGGCAAGGTGCTAGATGGGAAAGCCCTGGCCTGAAGTAGAAGTACATAGCGGCGTAGCTTAGAAGGACAGCCCCAGTTGGAAAAAGGGGCAGCCAAATGGAAGGCGGATGATGGACTACTGGCACTTGCCCTTCCATCACTCTCGTGAGACAGTTTAGGCACAGCTGACTGGAGCTGCGTTTTTGGCAGAGGTGGGAATCGAACCCACAACCTTTTGGACCAGGTTATCAACCATAGCCGCGCGCTCTACCAACTGAGCTATTCAAGCAGGCTCTTTTAGGACTGGGCCTCAGGTTGGTATTGACTTTATTAGGCAGAAGATTGACTTCCAGCCCTGCCGGTCAATGCAGAGGCACAAGAGGACAATGGGTTATTACAGTCATCCAGAACCAATAGCATAAGGTCTAGTTTCCTGTGGTGTAATGGTTAAAACGCAGGTTTCTGACCGTGGGGTCTTGAGTTCAAATCCCGGGTGGGTGACTTTTCAGGTTTCTTTATGGCTGTACAGAACCCTTTATTCTATGCAGATCTGCAATCTGCAATCAAGAGCGTACTCTACTTTCTTTTCGGCAGAATCGCACCAAAGCTGCACTCGCTAGTCAGCTTCTCAAATGCTTGTTTTTTTTAAGCTTGGCACAGAACCACTGTCCTCATTAATCAATTTGCCAAGGTCAACTTCAGGCTGATGCTAGGCAAACCCCAAAAAGAGTTCTGTATGGGGAAAAAATACCCAAGTTGATGCAAAAGGCAAGGTGCTAGATGGGAAAGCCCTGGCCTGAAGTAGAAGTACATAGCGGCGTAGCTTAGAAGGACAGCCCCAGTTGGAAAAAGGGGCAGCCAAATGGAAGGCGGATGATGGACTACTGGCACTTGCCCTTCCATCACTCTCATGAGACAGTTTAGGCACAGCTGACTGGAGCTGCGTTTTTGGCAGAGGTGGGAATCGAACCCACAACCTTTTGGACCAGGTTATCAACCATAGCCGCGCGCTCTACCAACTGAGCTATTCAAGCAGGCTCTTTTAGGACTGGGCCTCAGGTTGGTATTGACTTTATTAGGCAGAAGATTGACTTCCAGCCCTGCCGGTCAATGCAGAGGCACAAGAGGACAATGGGTTATTACAGTCATCCAGAACCAATAGCATAAGGTCTAGTTTCCTGTGGTGTAATGGTTAAAACGCAGGTTTCTGACCGTGGGGTCTTGAGTTCAAATCCCGGGTGGGTGACTTTTCAGGTTTCTTTATGGCTGTACAGAACCCTTTATTCTATGCAGATCTGCAATCTGCAATCAAGAGCGTACTCTACTTTCTTTTCGGCAGAATCGCACCAAAGCTGCACTCGCTAGTCAGCTTCTCAAATGCTTGTTTTTTTTAAGCTTGGCACAGAACCACTGTCCTCATTAATCAATTTGCCAAGGTCAACTTCAGGCTGATGCTAGGCAAACCCCAAAAAGAGTTCTGTATGGGGAAAAAATACCCAAGTTGATGCAAAAGGCAAGGTGCTAGATGGGAAAGCCCTGGCCTGAAGTAGAAGTACATAGCGGCGTAGCTTAGAAGGACAGCCCCAGTTGGAAAAAGGGGCAGCCAAATGGAAGGCGGATGATGGACTACTGGCACTTGCCCTTCCATCACTCTCATGAGACAGTTTAGGCACAGCTGACTGGAGCTGCGTTTTTGGCAGAGGTGGGAATCGAACCCACAACCTTTTGGACCAGGTTATCAACCATAGCCGCGCGCTCTACCAACTGAGCTATTCAAGCAGGCTCTTTTAGGACTGGGCCTCAGGTTGGTATTGACTTTATTAGGCAGAAGATTGACTTCCAGCCCTGCCGGTCAATGCAGAGGCACAAGAGGACAATGGGTTATTACAGTCATCCAGAACCAATAGCATAAGGTCTAGTTTCCTGTGGTGTAATGGTTAAAACGCAGGTTTCTGACCGTGGGGTCTTGAGTTCAAATCCCGGGTGGGTGACTTTTCAGGTTTCTTTATGGCTGTACAGAACCCTTTATTCTATGCAGATCTGCAATCTGCAATCAAGAGCGTACTCTACTTTCTTTTCGGCAGAATCGCACCAAAGCTGCACTCGCTAGTCAGCTTCTCAAATGCTTGTTTTTTTTAAGCTTGGCACAGAACCACTGTCCTCATTAATCAATTTGCCAAGGTCAACTTCAGGCTGATGCTAGGCAAACCCCAAAAAGAGTTCTGTATGGGGAAAAAATACCCAAGTTGATGCAAAAGGCAAGGTGCTAGATGGGAAAGCCCTGGCCTGAAGTAGAAGTACATAGCGGCGTAGCTTAGAAGGACAGCCCCAGTTGGAAAAAGGGGCAGCCAAATGGAAGGCGGATGATGGACTACTGGCACTTGCCCTTCCATCACTCTCATGAGACAGTTTAGGCACAGCTGACTGGAGCTGCGTTTTTGGCAGAGGTGGGAATCGAACCCACAACCTTTTGGACCAGGTTATCAACCATAGCCGCGCGCTCTACCAACTGAGCTATTCAAGCAGGCTCTTTTAGGACTGGGCCTCAGGTTGGTATTGACTTTATTAGGCAGAAGATTGACTTCCAGCCCTGCCGGTCAATGCAGAGGCACAAGAGGACAATGGGTTATTACAGTCATCCAGAACCAATAGCATAAGGTCTAGTTTCCTGTGGTGTAATGGTTAAAACGCAGGTTTCTGACCGTGGGGTCTTGAGTTCAAATCCCGGGTGGGTGACTTTTCAGGTTTCTTTATGGCTGTACAGAACCCTTTATTCTATGCAGATCTGCAATCTGCAATCAAGAGCGTACTCTACTTTCTTTTCGGCAGAATCGCACCAAAGCTGCACTCGCTAGTCAGCTTCTCAAATGCTTGTTTTTTTTAAGCTTGGCACAGAACCACTGTCCTCATTAATCAATTTGCCAAGGTCAACTTCAGGCTGATGCTAGGCAAACCCCAAAAAGAGTTCTGTATGGGGAAAAAATACCCAAGTTGATGCAAAAGGCAAGGTGCTAGATGGGAAAGCCCTGGCCTGAAGTAGAAGTACATAGCGGCGTAGCTTAGAAGGACAGCCCCAGTTGGAAAAAGGGGCAGCCAAATGGAAGGCGGATGATGGACTACTGGCACTTGCCCTTCCATCACTCTCATGAGACAGTTTAGGCACAGCTGACTGGAGCTGCGTTTTTGGCAGAGGTGGGAATCGAACCCACAACCTTTTGGACCAGGTTATCAACCATAGCCGCGCGCTCTACCAACTGAGCTATTCAAGCAGGCTCTTTTAGGACTGGGCCTCAGGTTGGTATTGACTTTATTAGGCAGAAGATTGACTTCCAGCCCTGCCGGTCAATGCAGAGGCACAAGAGGACAATGGGTTATTACAGTCATCCAGAACCAATAGCATAAGGTCTAGTTTCCTGTGGTGTAATGGTTAAAACGCAGGTTTCTGACCGTGGGGTCTTGAGTTCAAATCCCGGGTGGGTGACTTTTCAGGTTTCTTTATGGCTGTACAGAACCCTTTATTCTATGCAGATCTGCAATCTGCAATCAAGAGCGTACTCTACTTTCTTTTCGGCAGAATCGCACCAAAGCTGCACTCGCTAGTCAGCTTCTCAAATGCTTGTTTTTTTTAAGCTTGGCACAGAACCACTGTCCTCATTAATCAATTTGCCAAGGTCAACTTCAGGCTGATGCTAGGCAAACCCCAAAAAGAGTTCTGTATGGGGAAAAAATACCCAAGTTGATGCAAAAGGCAAGGTGCTAGATGGGAAAGCCCTGGCCTGAAGTAGAAGTACATAGCGGCGTAGCTTAGAAGGACAGCCCCAGTTGGAAAAAGGGGCAGCCAAATGGAAGGCGGATGATGGACTACTGGCACTTGCCCTTCCATCACTCTCATGAGACAGTTTAGGCACAGCTGACTGGAGCTGCGTTTTTGGCAGAGGTGGGAATCGAACCCACAACCTTTTGGACCAGGTTATCAACCATAGCCGCGCGCTCTACCAACTGAGCTATTCAAGCAGGCTCTTTTAGGACTGGGCCTCAGGTTGGTATTGACTTTATTAGGCAGAAGATTGACTTCCAGCCCTGCCGGTCAATGCAGAGGCACAAGAGGACAATGGGTTATTACAGTCATCCAGAACCAATAGCATAAGGTCTAGTTTCCTGTGGTGTAATGGTTAAAACGCAGGTTTCTGACCGTGGGGTCTTGAGTTCAAATCCCGGGTGGGTGACTTTTCAGGTTTCTTTATGGCTGTACAGAACCCTTTATTCTATGCAGATCTGCAATCTGCAATCAAGAGCGTACTCTACTTTCTTTTCGGCAGAATCGCACCAAAGCTGCACTCGCTAGTCAGCTTCTCAAATGCTTGTTTTTTTTAAGCTTGGCACAGAACCACTGTCCTCATTAATCAATTTGCCAAGGTCAACTTCAGGCTGATGCTAGGCAAACCCCAAAAAGAGTTCTGTATGGGGAAAAAATACCCAAGTTGATGCAAAAGGCAAGGTGCTAGATGGGAAAGCCCTGGCCTGAAGTAGAAGTACATAGCGGCGTAGCTTAGAAGGACAGCCCCAGTTGGAAAAAGGGGCAGCCAAATGGAAGGCGGATGATGGACTACTGGCACTTGCCCTTCCATCACTCTCGTGAGACAGTTTAGGCACAGCTGACTGGAGCTGCGTTTTTGGCAGAGGTGGGAATCGAACCCACAACCTTTTGGACCAGGTTATCAACCATAGCCGCGCGCTCTACCAACTGAGCTATTCAAGCAGGCTCTTTTAGGACTGGGCCTCAGGTTGGTATTGACTTTATTAGGCAGAAGATTGACTTCCAGCCCTGCCGGTCAATGCAGAGGCACAAGAGGACAATGGGTTATTACAGTCATCCAGAACCAATAGCATAAGGTCTAGTTTCCTGTGGTGTAATGGTTAAAACGCAGGTTTCTGACCGTGGGGTCTTGAGTTCAAATCCCGGGTGGGTGACTTTTCAGGTTTCTTTATGGCTGTACAGAACCCTTTATTCTATGCAGATCTGCAATCTGCAATCAAGAGCGTACTCTACTTTCTTTTCGGCAGAATCGCACCAAAGCTGCACTCGCTAGTCAGCTTCTCAAATGCTTGTTTTTTTTAAGCTTGGCACAGAACCACTGTCCTCATTAATCAATTTGCCAAGGTCAACTTCAGGCTGATGCTAGGCAAACCCCAAAAAGAGTTCTGTATGGGGAAAAAATACCCAAGTTGATGCAAAAGGCAAGGTGCTAGATGGGAAAGCCCTGGCCTGAAGTAGAAGTACATAGCGGCGTAGCTTAGAAGGACAGCCCCAGTTGGAAAAAGGGGCAGCCAAATGGAAGGCGGATGATGGACTACTGGCACTTGCCCTTCCATCACTCTCATGAGACAGTTTAGGCACAGCTGACTGGAGCTGCGTTTTTGGCAGAGGTGGGAATCGAACCCACAACCTTTTGGACCAGGTTATCAACCATAGCCGCGCGCTCTACCAACTGAGCTATTCAAGCAGGCTCTTTTAGGACTGGGCCTCAGGTTGGTATTGACTTTATTAGGCAGAAGATTGACTTCCAGCCCTGCCGGTCAATGCAGAGGCACAAGAGGACAATGGGTTATTACAGTCATCCAGAACCAATAGCATAAGGTCTAGTTTCCTGTGGTGTAATGGTTAAAACGCAGGTTTCTGACCGTGGGGTCTTGAGTTCAAATCCCGGGTGGGTGACTTTTCAGGTTTCTTTATGGCTGTACAGAACCCTTTATTCTATGCAGATCTGCAATCTGCAATCAAGAGCGTACTCTACTTTCTTTTCGGCAGAATCGCACCAAAGCTGCACTCGCTAGTCAGCTTCTCAAATGCTTGTTTTTTTTAAGCTTGGCACAGAACCACTGTCCTCATTAATCAATTTGCCAAGGTCAACTTCAGGCTGATGCTAGGCAAACCCCAAAAAGAGTTCTGTATGGGGAAAAAATACCCAAGTTGATGCAAAAGGCAAGGTGCTAGATGGGAAAGCCCTGGCCTGAAGTAGAAGTACATAGCGGCGTAGCTTAGAAGGACAGCCCCAGTTGGAAAAAGGGGCAGCCAAATGGAAGGCGGATGATGGACTACTGGCACTTGCCCTTCCATCACTCTCGTGAGACAGTTTAGGCACAGCTGACTGGAGCTGCGTTTTTGGCAGAGGTGGGAATCGAACCCACAACCTTTTGGACCAGGTTATCAACCATAGCCGCGCGCTCTACCAACTGAGCTATTCAAGCAGGCTCTTTTAGGACTGGGCCTCAGGTTGGTATTGACTTTATTAGGCAGAAGATTGACTTCCAGCCCTGCCGGTCAATGCAGAGGCACAAGAGGACAATGGGTTATTACAGTCATCCAGAACCAATAGCATAAGGTCTAGTTTCCTGTGGTGTAATGGTTAAAACGCAGGTTTCTGACCGTGGGGTCTTGAGTTCAAATCCCGGGTGGGTGACTTTTCAGGTTTCTTTATGGCTGTACAGAACCCTTTATTCTATGCAGATCTGCAATCTGCAATCAAGAGCGTACTCTACTTTCTTTTCGGCAGAATCGCACCAAAGCTGCACTCGCTAGTCAGCTTCTCAAATGCTTGTTTTTTTTAAGCTTGGCACAGAACCACTGTCCTCATTAATCAATTTGCCAAGGTCAACTTCAGGCTGATGCTAGGCAAACCCCAAAAAGAGTTCTGTATGGGGAAAAAATACCCAAGTTGATGCAAAAGGCAAGGTGCTAGATGGGAAAGCCCTGGCCTGAAGTAGAAGTACATAGCGGCGTAGCTTAGAAGGACAGCCCCAGTTGGAAAAAGGGGCAGCCAAATGGAAGGCGGATGATGGACTACTGGCACTTGCCCTTCCATCACTCTCATGAGACAGTTTAGGCACAGCTGACTGGAGCTGCGTTTTTGGCAGAGGTGGGAATCGAACCCACAACCTTTTGGACCAGGTTATCAACCATAGCCGCGCGCTCTACCAACTGAGCTATTCAAGCAGGCTCTTTTAGGACTGGGCCTCAGGTTGGTATTGACTTTATTAGGCAGAAGATTGACTTCCAGCCCTGCCGGTCAATGCAGAGGCACAAGAGGACAATGGGTTATTACAGTCATCCAGAACCAATAGCATAAGGTCTAGTTTCCTGTGGTGTAATGGTTAAAACGCAGGTTTCTGACCGTGGGGTCTTGAGTTCAAATCCCGGGTGGGTGACTTTTCAGGTTTCTTTATGGCTGTACAGAACCCTTTATTCTATGCAGATCTGCAATCTGCAATCAAGAGCGTACTCTACTTTCTTTTCGGCAGAATCGCACCAAAGCTGCACTCGCTAGTCAGCTTCTCAAATGCTTGTTTTTTTTAAGCTTGGCACAGAACCACTGTCCTCATTAATCAATTTGCCAAGGTCAACTTCAGGCTGATGCTAGGCAAACCCCAAAAAGAGTTCTGTATGGGGAAAAAATACCCAAGTTGATGCAAAAGGCAAGGTGCTAGATGGGAAAGCCCTGGCCTGAAGTAGAAGTACATAGCGGCGTAGCTTAGAAGGACAGCCCCAGTTGGAAAAAGGGGCAGCCAAATGGAAGGCGGATGATGGACTACTGGCACTTGCCCTTCCATCACTCTCGTGAGACAGTTTAGGCACAGCTGACTGGAGCTGCGTTTTTGGCAGAGGTGGGAATCGAACCCACAACCTTTTGGACCAGGTTATCAACCATAGCCGCGCGCTCTACCAACTGAGCTATTCAAGCAGGCTCTTTTAGGACTGGGCCTCAGGTTGGTATTGACTTTATTAGGCAGAAGATTGACTTCCAGCCCTGCCGGTCAATGCAGAGGCACAAGAGGACAATGGGTTATTACAGTCATCCAGAACCAATAGCATAAGGTCTAGTTTCCTGTGGTGTAATGGTTAAAACGCAGGTTTCTGACCGTGGGGTCTTGAGTTCAAATCCCGGGTGGGTGACTTTTCAGGTTTCTTTATGGCTGTACAGAACCCTTTATTCTATGCAGATCTGCAATCTGCAATCAAGAGCGTACTCTACTTTCTTTTCGGCAGAATCGCACCAAAGCTGCACTCGCTAGTCAGCTTCTCAAATGCTTGTTTTTTTTAAGCTTGGCACAGAACCACTGTCCTCATTAATCAATTTGCCAAGGTCAACTTCAGGCTGATGCTAGGCAAACCCCAAAAAGAGTTCTGTATGGGGAAAAAATACCCAAGTTGATGCAAAAGGCAAGGTGCTAGATGGGAAAGCCCTGGCCTGAAGTAGAAGTACATAGCGGCGTAGCTTAGAAGGACAGCCCCAGTTGGAAAAAGGGGCAGCCAAATGGAAGGCGGATGATGGACTACTGGCACTTGCCCTTCCATCACTCTCGTGAGACAGTTTAGGCACAGCTGACTGGAGCTGCGTTTTTGGCAGAGGTGGGAATCGAACCCACAACCTTTTGGACCAGGTTATCAACCATAGCCGCGCGCTCTACCAACTGAGCTATTCAAGCAGGCTCTTTTAGGACTGGGCCTCAGGTTGGTATTGACTTTATTAGGCAGAAGATTGACTTCCAGCCCTGCCGGTCAATGCAGAGGCACAAGAGGACAATGGGTTATTACAGTCATCCAGAACCAATAGCATAAGGTCTAGTTTCCTGTGGTGTAATGGTTAAAACGCAGGTTTCTGACCGTGGGGTCTTGAGTTCAAATCCCGGGTGGGTGACTTTTCAGGTTTCTTTATGGCTGTACAGAACCCTTTATTCTATGCAGATCTGCAATCTGCAATCAAGAGCGTACTCTACTTTCTTTTCGGCAGAATCGCACCAAAGCTGCACTCGCTAGTCAGCTTCTCAAATGCTTGTTTTTTTTAAGCTTGGCACAGAACCACTGTCCTCATTAATCAATTTGCCAAGGTCAACTTCAGGCTGATGCTAGGCAAACCCCAAAAAGAGTTCTGTATGGGGAAAAAATACCCAAGTTGATGCAAAAGGCAAGGTGCTAGATGGGAAAGCCCTGGCCTGAAGTAGAAGTACATAGCGGCGTAGCTTAGAAGGACAGCCCCAGTTGGAAAAAGGGGCAGCCAAATGGAAGGCGGATGATGGACTACTGGCACTTGCCCTTCCATCACTCTCGTGAGACAGTTTAGGCACAGCTGACTGGAGCTGCGTTTTTGGCAGAGGTGGGAATCGAACCCACAACCTTTTGGACCAGGTTATCAACCATAGCCGCGCGCTCTACCAACTGAGCTATTCAAGCAGGCTCTTTTAGGACTGGGCCTCAGGTTGGTATTGACTTTATTAGGCAGAAGATTGACTTCCAGCCCTGCCGGTCAATGCAGAGGCACAAGAGGACAATGGGTTATTACAGTCATCCAGAACCAATAGCATAAGGTCTAGTTTCCTGTGGTGTAATGGTTAAAACGCAGGTTTCTGACCGTGGGGTCTTGAGTTCAAATCCCGGGTGGGTGACTTTTCAGGTTTCTTTATGGCTGTACAGAACCCTTTATTCTATGCAGATCTGCAATCTGCAATCAAGAGCGTACTCTACTTTCTTTTCGGCAGAATCGCACCAAAGCTGCACTCGCTAGTCAGCTTCTCAAATGCTTGTTTTTTTTAAGCTTGGCACAGAACCACTGTCCTCATTAATCAATTTGCCAAGGTCAACTTCAGGCTGATGCTAGGCAAACCCCAAAAAGAGTTCTGTATGGGGAAAAAATACCCAAGTTGATGCAAAAGGCAAGGTGCTAGATGGGAAAGCCCTGGCCTGAAGTAGAAGTACATAGCGGCGTAGCTTAGAAGGACAGCCCCAGTTGGAAAAAGGGGCAGCCAAATGGAAGGCGGATGATGGACTACTGGCACTTGCCCTTCCATCACTCTCGTGAGACAGTTTAGGCACAGCTGACTGGAGCTGCGTTTTTGGCAGAGGTGGGAATCGAACCCACAACCTTTTGGACCAGGTTATCAACCATAGCCGCGCGCTCTACCAACTGAGCTATTCAAGCAGGCTCTTTTAGGACTGGGCCTCAGGTTGGTATTGACTTTATTAGGCAGAAGATTGACTTCCAGCCCTGCCGGTCAATGCAGAGGCACAAGAGGACAATGGGTTATTACAGTCATCCAGAACCAATAGCATAAGGTCTAGTTTCCTGTGGTGTAATGGTTAAAACGCAGGTTTCTGACCGTGGGGTCTTGAGTTCAAATCCCGGGTGGGTGACTTTTCAGGTTTCTTTATGGCTGTACAGAACCCTTTATTCTATGCAGATCTGCAATCTGCAATCAAGAGCGTACTCTACTTTCTTTTCGGCAGAATCGCACCAAAGCTGCACTCGCTAGTCAGCTTCTCAAATGCTTGTTTTTTTTAAGCTTGGCACAGAACCACTGTCCTCATTAATCAATTTGCCAAGGTCAACTTCAGGCTGATGCTAGGCAAACCCCAAAAAGAGTTCTGTATGGGGAAAAAATACCCAAGTTGATGCAAAAGGCAAGGTGCTAGATGGGAAAGCCCTGGCCTGAAGTAGAAGTACATAGCGGCGTAGCTTAGAAGGACAGCCCCAGTTGGAAAAAGGGGCAGCCAAATGGAAGGCGGATGATGGACTACTGGCACTTGCCCTTCCATCACTCTCGTGAGACAGTTTAGGCACAGCTGACTGGAGCTGCGTTTTTGGCAGAGGTGGGAATCGAACCCACAACCTTTTGGACCAGGTTATCAACCATAGCCGCGCGCTCTACCAACTGAGCTATTCAAGCAGGCTCTTTTAGGACTGGGCCTCAGGTTGGTATTGACTTTATTAGGCAGAAGATTGACTTCCAGCCCTGCCGGTCAATGCAGAGGCACAAGAGGACAATGGGTTATTACAGTCATCCAGAACCAATAGCATAAGGTCTAGTTTCCTGTGGTGTAATGGTTAAAACGCAGGTTTCTGACCGTGGGGTCTTGAGTTCAAATCCCGGGTGGGTGACTTTTCAGGTTTCTTTATGGCTGTACAGAACCCTTTATTCTATGCAGATCTGCAATCTGCAATCAAGAGCGTACTCTACTTTCTTTTCGGCAGAATCGCACCAAAGCTGCACTCGCTAGTCAGCTTCTCAAATGCTTGTTTTTTTTAAGCTTGGCACAGAACCACTGTCCTCATTAATCAATTTGCCAAGGTCAACTTCAGGCTGATGCTAGGCAAACCCCAAAAAGAGTTCTGTATGGGGAAAAAATACCCAAGTTGATGCAAAGGGCAAGGTGCTAGATGGGAAAGCCCTGGCCTGAAGTAGAAGTACATAGCGGCGTAGCTTAGAAGGACAGCCCCAGTTGGAAAAAGGGGCAGCCAAATGGAAGGCGGATGATGGACTACTGGCACTTGCCCTTCCATCACTCTCGTGAGACAGTTTAGGCACAGCTGACTGGAGCTGCGTTTTTGGCAGAGGTGGGAATCGAACCCACAACCTTTTGGACCAGGTTATCAACCATAGCCGCGCGCTCTACCAACTGAGCTATTCAAGCAGGCTCTTTTAGGACTGGGCCTCAGGTTGGTATTGACTTTATTAGGCAGAAGATTGACTTCCAGCCCTGCCGGTCAATGCAGAGGCACAAGAGGACAATGGGTTATTACAGTCATCCAGAACCAATAGCATAAGGTCTAGTTTCCTGTGGTGTAATGGTTAAAACGCAGGTTTCTGACCGTGGGGTCTTGAGTTCAAATCCCGGGTGGGTGACTTTTCAGGTTTCTTTATGGCTGTACAGAACCCTTTATTCTATGCAGATCTGCAATCTGCAATCAAGAGCGTACTCTACTTTCTTTTCGGCAGAATCGCACCAAAGCTGCACTCGCTAGTCAGCTTCTCAAATGCTTGTTTTTTTTAAGCTTGGCACAGAACCACTGTCCTCATTAATCAATTTGCCAAGGTCAACTTCAGGCTGATGCTAGGCAAACCCCAAAAAGAGTTCTGTATGGGGAAAAAATACCCAAGTTGATGCAAAGGGCAAGGTGCTAGATGGGAAAGCCCTGGCCTGAAGTAGAAGTACATAGCGGCGTAGCTTAGAAGGACAGCCCCAGTTGGAAAAAGGGGCAGCCAAATGGAAGGCGGATGATGGACTACTGGCACTTGCCCTTCCATCACTCTCGTGAGACAGTTTAGGCACAGCTGACTGGAGCTGCGTTTTTGGCAGAGGTGGGAATCGAACCCACAACCTTTTGGACCAGGTTATCAACCATAGCCGCGCGCTCTACCAACTGAGCTATTCAAGCAGGCTCTTTTAGGACTGGGCCTCAGGTTGGTATTGACTTTATTAGGCAGAAGATTGACTTCCAGCCCTGCCGGTCAATGCAGAGGCACAAGAGGACAATGGGTTATTACAGTCATCCAGAACCAATAGCATAAGGTCTAGTTTCCTGTGGTGTAATGGTTAAAACGCAGGTTTCTGACCGTGGGGTCTTGAGTTCAAATCCCGGGTGGGTGACTTTTCAGGTTTCTTTATGGCTGTACAGAACCCTTTATTCTATGCAGATCTGCAATCTGCAATCAAGAGCGTACTCTACTTTCTTTTCGGCAGAATCGCACCAAAGCTGCACTCGCTAGTCAGCTTCTCAAATGCTTGTTTTTTTTAAGCTTGGCACAGAACCACTGTCCTCATTAATCAATTTGCCAAGGTCAACTTCAGGCTGATGCTAGGCAAACCCCAAAAAGAGTTCTGTATGGGGAAAAAATACCCAAGTTGATGCAAAAGGCAAGGTGCTAGATGGGAAAGCCCTGGCCTGAAGTAGAAGTACATAGCGGCGTAGCTTAGAAGGACAGCCCCAGTTGGAAAAAGGGGCAGCCAAATGGAAGGCGGATGATGGACTACTGGCACTTGCCCTTCCATCACTCTCGTGAGACAGTTTAGGCACAGCAGACTGGAGCTGCGTTTTTGGCAGAGGTGGGAATCGAACCCACAACCTTTTGGACCAGGTTATCAACCATAGCCGCGCGCTCTACCAACTGAGCTATTCAAGCAGGCTCTTTTAGGACTGGGCCTCAGGTTGGTATTGACTTTATTAGGCAGAAGATTGACTTCCAGCCCTGCCGGTCAATGCAGAGGCACAAGAGGACAATGGGTTATTACAGTCATCCAGAACCAATAGCATAAGGTCTAGTTTCCTGTGGTGTAATGGTTAAAACGCAGGTTTCTGACCGTGGGGTCTTGAGTTCAAATCCCGGGTGGGTGACTTTTCAGGTTTCTTTATGGCTGTACAGAACCCTTTATTCTATGCAGATCTGCAATCTGCAATCAAGAGCGTACTCTACTTTCTTTTCGGCAGAATCGCACCAAAGCTGCACTCGCTAGTCAGCTTCTCAAATGCTTGTTTTTTTTAAGCTTGGCACAGAACCACTGTCCTCATTAATCAATTTGCCAAGGTCAACTTCAGGCTGATGCTAGGCAAACCCCAAAAAGAGTTCTGTATGGGGAAAAAATACCCAAGTTGATGCAAAAGGCAAGGTGCTAGATGGGAAAGCCCTGGCCTGAAGTAGAAGTACATAGCGGCGTAGCTTAGAAGGACAGCCCCAGTTGGAAAAAGGGGCAGCCAAATGGAAGGCGGATGATGGACTACTGGCACTTGCCCTTCCATCACTCTCGTGAGACAGTTTAGGCACAGCTGACTGGAGCTGCGTTTTTGGCAGAGGTGGGAATCGAACCCACAACCTTTTGGACCAGGTTATCAACCATAGCCGCGCGCTCTACCAACTGAGCTATTCAAGCAGGCTCTTTTAGGACTGGGCCTCAGGTTGGTATTGACTTTATTAGGCAGAAGATTGACTTCCAGCCCTGCCGGTCAATGCAGAGGCACAAGAGGACAATGGGTTATTACAGTCATCCAGAACCAATAGCATAAGGTCTAGTTTCCTGTGGTGTAATGGTTAAAACGCAGGTTTCTGACCGTGGGGTCTTGAGTTCAAATCCCGGGTGGGTGACTTTTCAGGTTTCTTTATGGCTGTACAGAACCCTTTATTCTATGCAGATCTGCAATCTGCAATCAAGAGCGTACTCTACTTTCTTTTCGGCAGAATCGCACCAAAGCTGCACTCGCTAGTCAGCTTCTCAAATGCTTGTTTTTTTTAAGCTTGGCACAGAACCACTGTCCTCATTAATCAATTTGCCAAGGTCAACTTCAGGCTGATGCTAGGCAAACCCCAAAAAGAGTTCTGTATGGGGAAAAAATACCCAAGTTGATGCAAAAGGCAAGGTGCTAGATGGGAAAGCCCTGGCCTGAAGTAGAAGTACATAGCGGCGTAGCTTAGAAGGACAGCCCCAGTTGGAAAAAGGGGCAGCCAAATGGAAGGCGGATGATGGACTACTGGCACTTGCCCTTCCATCACTCTCGTGAGACAGTTTAGGCACAGCTGACTGGAGCTGCGTTTTTGGCAGAGGTGGGAATCGAACCCACAACCTTTTGGACCAGGTTATCAACCATAGCCGCGCGCTCTACCAACTGAGCTATTCAAGCAGGCTCTTTTAGGACTGGGCCTCAGGTTGGTATTGACTTTATTAGGCAGAAGATTGACTTCCAGCCCTGCCGGTCAATGCAGAGGCACAAGAGGACAATGGGTTATTACAGTCATCCAGAACCAATAGCATAAGGTCTAGTTTCCTGTGGTGTAATGGTTAAAACGCAGGTTTCTGACCGTGGGGTCTTGAGTTCAAATCCCGGGTGGGTGACTTTTCAGGTTTCTTTATGGCTGTACAGAACCCTTTATTCTATGCAGATCTGCAATCTGCAATCAAGAGCGTACTCTACTTTCTTTTCGGCAGAATCGCACCAAAGCTGCACTCGCTAGTCAGCTTCTCAAATGCTTGTTTTTTTTAAGCTTGGCACAGAACCACTGTCCTCATTAATCAATTTGCCAAGGTCAACTTCAGGCTGATGCTAGGCAAACCCCAAAAAGAGTTCTGTATGGGGAAAAAATACCCAAGTTGATGCAAAAGGCAAGGTGCTAGATGGGAAAGCCCTGGCCTGAAGTAGAAGTACATAGCGGCGTAGCTTAGAAGGACAGCCCCAGTTGGAAAAAGGGGCAGCCAAATGGAAGGCGGATGATGGACTACTGGCACTTGCCCTTCCATCACTCTCGTGAGACAGTTTAGGCACAGCTGACTGGAGCTGCGTTTTTGGCAGAGGTGGGAATCGAACCCACAACCTTTTGGACCAGGTTATCAACCATAGCCGCGCGCTCTACCAACTGAGCTATTCAAGCAGGCTCTTTTAGGACTGGGCCTCAGGTTGGTATTGACTTTATTAGGCAGAAGATTGACTTCCAGCCCTGCCGGTCAATGCAGAGGCACAAGAGGACAATGGGTTATTACAGTCATCCAGAACCAATAGCATAAGGTCTAGTTTCCTGTGGTGTAATGGTTAAAACGCAGGTTTCTGACCGTGGGGTCTTGAGTTCAAATCCCGGGTGGGTGACTTTTCAGGTTTCTTTATGGCTGTACAGAACCCTTTATTCTATGCAGATCTGCAATCTGCAATCAAGAGCGTACTCTACTTTCTTTTCGGCAGAATCGCACCAAAGCTGCACTCGCTAGTCAGCTTCTCAAATGCTTGTTTTTTTTAAGCTTGGCACAGAACCACTGTCCTCATTAATCAATTTGCCAAGGTCAACTTCAGGCTGATGCTAGGCAAACCCCAAAAAGAGTTCTGTATGGGGAAAAAATACCCAAGTTGATGCAAAGGCAAGGTGCTAGATGGGAAAGCCCTGGCCTGAAGTAGAAGTACATAGCGGCGTAGCTTAGAAGGACAGCCCCAGTTGGAAAAAGGGGCAGCCAAATGGAAGGCGGATGATGGACTACTGGCACTTGCCCTTCCATCACTCTCGTGAGACAGTTTAGGCACAGCTGACTGGAGCTGCGTTTTTGGCAGAGGTGGGAATCGAACCCACAACCTTTTGGACCAGGTTATCAACCATAGCCGCGCGCTCTACCAACTGAGCTATTCAAGCAGGCTCTTTTAGGACTGGGCCTCAGGTTGGTATTGACTTTATTAGGCAGAAGATTGACTTCCAGCCCTGCCGGTCAATGCAGAGGCACAAGAGGACAATGGGTTATTACAGTCATCCAGAACCAATAGCATAAGGTCTAGTTTCCTGTGGTGTAATGGTTAAAACGCAGGTTTCTGACCGTGGGGTCTTGAGTTCAAATCCCGGGTGGGTGACTTTTCAGGTTTCTTTATGGCTGTACAGAACCCTTTATTCTATGCAGATCTGCAATCTGCAATCAAGAGCGTACTCTACTTTCTTTTCGGCAGAATCGCACCAAAGCTGCACTCGCTAGTCAGCTTCTCAAATGCTTGTTTTTTTTAAGCTTGGCACAGAACCACTGTCCTCATTAATCAATTTGCCAAGGTCAACTTCAGGCTGATGCTAGGCAAACCCCAAAAAGAGTTCTGTATGGGGAAAAAATACCCAAGTTGATGCAAAAGGCAAGGTGCTAGATGGGAAAGCCCTGGCCTGAAGTAGAAGTACATAGCGGCGTAGCTTAGAAGGACAGCCCCAGTTGGAAAAAGGGGCAGCCAAATGGAAGGCGGATGATGGACTACTGGCACTTGCCCTTCCATCACTCTCGTGAGACAGTTTAGGCACAGCTGACTGGAGCTGCGTTTTTGGCAGAGGTGGGAATCGAACCCACAACCTTTTGGACCAGGTTATCAACCATAGCCGCGCGCTCTACCAACTGAGCTATTCAAGCAGGCTCTTTTAGGACTGGGCCTCAGGTTGGTATTGACTTTATTAGGCAGAAGATTGACTTCCAGCCCTGCCGGTCAATGCAGAGGCACAAGAGGACAATGGGTTATTACAGTCATCCAGAACCAATAGCATAAGGTCTAGTTTCCTGTGGTGTAATGGTTAAAACGCAGGTTTCTGACCGTGGGGTCTTGAGTTCAAATCCCGGGTGGGTGACTTTTCAGGTTTCTTTATGGCTGTACAGAACCCTTTATTCTATGCAGATCTGCAATCTGCAATCAAGAGCGTACTCTACTTTCTTTTCGGCAGAATCGCACCAAAGCTGCACTCGCTAGTCAGCTTCTCAAATGCTTGTTTTTTTTAAGCTTGGCACAGAACCACTGTCCTCATTAATCAATTTGCCAAGGTCAACTTCAGGCTGATGCTAGGCAAACCCCAAAAAGAGTTCTGTATGGGGAAAAAATACCCAAGTTGATGCAAAGGCAAGGTGCTAGATGGGAAAGCCCTGGCCTGAAGTAGAAGTACATAGCGGCGTAGCTTAGAAGGACAGCCCCAGTTGGAAAAAGGGGCAGCCAAATGGAAGGCGGATGATGGACTACTGGCACTTGCCCTTCCATCACTCTCGTGAGACAGTTTAGGCACAGCTGACTGGAGCTGCGTTTTTGGCAGAGGTGGGAATCGAACCCACAACCTTTTGGACCAGGTTATCAACCATAGCCGCGCGCTCTACCAACTGAGCTATTCAAGCAGGCTCTTTTAGGACTGGGCCTCAGGTTGGTATTGACTTTATTAGGCAGAAGATTGACTTCCAGCCCTGCCGGTCAATGCAGAGGCACAAGAGGACAATGGGTTATTACAGTCATCCAGAACCAATAGCATAAGGTCTAGTTTCCTGTGGTGTAATGGTTAAAACGCAGGTTTCTGACCGTGGGGTCTTGAGTTCAAATCCCGGGTGGGTGACTTTTCAGGTTTCTTTATGGCTGTACAGAACCCTTTATTCTATGCAGATCTGCAATCTGCAATCAAGAGCGTACTCTACTTTCTTTTCGGCAGAATCGCACCAAAGCTGCACTCGCTAGTCAGCTTCTCAAATGCTGTTTTTTTTAAGCTTGGCACAGAACACTGTCCTCATTAATCAATTTGCCAAGGTCAACTTCAGGCTGATGCTAGGCAAACCCCAAAAAGAGTTCTGTATGGGGAAAAAATACCCAAGTTGATGCAAAAGGCAAGGTGCTAGATGGGAAAGCCCTGGCCTGAAGTAGAAGTACATAGCGGCGTAGCTTAGAAGGACAGCCCCAGTTGGAAAAAGGGGCAGCCAAATGGAAGGCGGATGATGGACTACTGGCACTTGCCCTTCCATCACTCTCGTGAGACAGTTTAGGCACAGCTGACTGGAGCTGCGTTTTTGGCAGAGGTGGGAATCGAACCCACAACCTTTTGGACCAGGTTATCAACCATAGCCGCGCGCTCTACCAACTGAGCTATTCAAGCAGGCTCTTTTAGGACTGGGCCTCAGGTTGGTATTGACTTTATTAGGCAGAAGATTGACTTCCAGCCCTGCCGGTCAATGCAGAGGCACAAGAGGACAATGGGTTATTACAGTCATCCAGAACCAATAGCATAAGGTCTAGTTTCCTGTGGTGTAATGGTTAAAACGCAGGTTTCTGACCGTGGGGTCTTGAGTTCAAATCCCGGGTGGGTGACTTTTCAGGTTTCTTTATGGCTGTACAGAACCCTTTATTCTATGCAGATCTGCAATCTGCAATCAAGAGCGTACTCTACTTTCTTTTCGGCAGAATCGCACCAAAGCTGCACTCGCTAGTCAGCTTCTCAAATGCTTGTTTTTTTTAAGCTTGGCACAGAACCACTGTCCTCATTAATCAATTTGCCAAGGTCAACTTCAGGCTGATGCTAGGCAAACCCCAAAAAGAGTTCTGTATGGGGAAAAAATACCCAAGTTGATGCAAAAGGCAAGGTGCTAGATGGGAAAGCCCTGGCCTGAAGTAGAAGTACATAGCGGCGTAGCTTAGAAGGACAGCCCCAGTTGGAAAAAGGGGCAGCCAAATGGAAGGCGGATGATGGACTACTGGCACTTGCCCTTCCATCACTCTCGTGAGACAGTTTAGGCACAGCTGACTGGAGCTGCGTTTTTGGCAGAGGTGGGAATCGAACCCACAACCTTTTGGACCAGGTTATCAACCATAGCCGCGCGCTCTACCAACTGAGCTATTCAAGCAGGCTCTTTTAGGACTGGGCCTCAGGTTGGTATTGACTTTATTAGGCAGAAGATTGACTTCCAGCCCTGCCGGTCAATGCAGAGGCACAAGAGGACAATGGGTTATTACAGTCATCCAGAACCAATAGCATAAGGTCTAGTTTCCTGTGGTGTAATGGTTAAAACGCAGGTTTCTGACCGTGGGGTCTTGAGTTCAAATCCCGGGTGGGTGACTTTTCAGGTTTCTTTATGGCTGTACAGAACCCTTTATTCTATGCAGATCTGCAATCTGCAATCAAGAGCGTACTCTACTTTCTTTTCGGCAGAATCGCACCAAAGCTGCACTCGCTAGTCAGCTTCTCAAATGCTTGTTTTTTTTAAGCTTGGCACAGAACCACTGTCCTCATTAATCAATTTGCCAAGGTCAACTTCAGGCTGATGCTAGGCAAACCCCAAAAAGAGTTCTGTATGGGGAAAAAATACCCAAGTTGATGCAAAGGGCAAGGTGCTAGATGGGAAAGCCCTGGCCTGAAGTAGAAGTACATAGCGGCGTAGCTTAGAAGGACAGCCCCAGTTGGAAAAAGGGGCAGCCAAATGGAAGGCGGATGATGGACTACTGGCACTTGCCCTTCCATCACTCTCGTGAGACAGTTTAGGCACAGCAGACTGGAGCTGCGTTTTTGGCAGAGGTGGGAATCGAACCCACAACCTTTTGGACCAGGTTATCAACCATAGCCGCGCGCTCTACCAACTGAGCTATTCAAGCAGGCTCTTTTAGGACTGGGCCTCAGGTTGGTATTGACTTTATTAGGCAGAAGATTGACTTCCAGCCCTGCCGGTCAATGCAGAGGCACAAGAGGACAATGGGTTATTACAGTCATCCAGAACCAATAGCATAAGGTCTAGTTTCCTGTGGTGTAATGGTTAAAACGCAGGTTTCTGACCGTGGGGTCTTGAGTTCAAATCCCGGGTGGGTGACTTTTCAGGTTTCTTTATGGCTGTACAGAACCCTTTATTCTATGCAGATCTGCAATCTGCAATCAAGAGCGTACTCTACTTTCTTTTCGGCAGAATCGCACCAAAGCTGCACTCGCTAGTCAGCTTCTCAAATGCTTGTTTTTGTTAAGCTTGGCACAGAACCACTGTCCTCATTAATCAATTTGCCAAGGTCAACTTCAGGCTGATGCTAGGCAAACCCCAAAAAGAGTTCTGTATGGGGAAAAAATACCCAAGTTGATGCAAAAGGCAAGGTGCTAGATGGGAAAGCCCTGGCCTGAAGTAGAAGTACATAGCGGCGTAGCTTAGAAGGACAGCCCCAGTTGGAAAAAGGGGCAGCCAAATGGAAGGCGGATGATGGACTACTGGCACTTGCCCTTCCATCACTCTCGTGAGACAGTTTAGGCACAGCTGACTGGAGCTGCGTTTTTGGCAGAGGTGGGAATCGAACCCACAACCTTTTGGACCAGGTTATCAACCATAGCCGCGCGCTCTACCAACTGAGCTATTCAAGCAGGCTCTTTTAGGACTGGGCCTCAGGTTGGTATTGACTTTATTAGGCAGAAGATTGACTTCCAGCCCTGCCGGTCAATGCAGAGGCACAAGAGGACAATGGGTTATTACAGTCATCCAGAACCAATAGCATAAGGTCTAGTTTCCTGTGGTGTAATGGTTAAAACGCAGGTTTCTGACCGTGGGGTCTTGAGTTCAAATCCCGGGTGGGTGACTTTTCAGGTTTCTTTATGGCTGTACAGAACCCTTTATTCTATGCAGATCTGCAATCTGCAATCAAGAGCGTACTCTACTTTCTTTTCGGCAGAATCGCACCAAAGCTGCACTCGCTAGTCAGCTTCTCAAATGCTTGTTTTTTTTAAGCTTGGCACAGAACCACTGTCCTCATTAATCAATTTGCCAAGGTCAACTTCAGGCTGATGCTAGGCAAACCCCAAAAAGAGTTCTGTATGGGGAAAAAATACCCAAGTTGATGCAAAAGGCAAGGTGCTAGATGGGAAAGCCCTGGCCTGAAGTAGAAGTACATAGCGGCGTAGCTTAGAAGGACAGCCCCAGTTGGAAAAAGGGGCAGCCAAATGGAAGGCGGATGATGGACTACTGGCACTTGCCCTTCCATCACTCTCGTGAGACAGTTTAGGCACAGCTGACTGGAGCTGCGTTTTTGGCAGAGGTGGGAATCGAACCCACAACCTTTTGGACCAGGTTATCAACCATAGCCGCGCGCTCTACCAACTGAGCTATTCAAGCAGGCTCTTTTAGGACTGGGCCTCAGGTTGGTATTGACTTTATTAGGCAGAAGATTGACTTCCAGCCCTGCCGGTCAATGCAGAGGCACAAGAGGACAATGGGTTATTACAGTCATCCAGAACCAATAGCATAAGGTCTAGTTTCCTGTGGTGTAATGGTTAAAACGCAGGTTTCTGACCGTGGGGTCTTGAGTTCAAATCCCGGGTGGGTGACTTTTCAGGTTTCTTTATGGCTGTACAGAACCCTTTATTCTATGCAGATCTGCAATCTGCAATCAAGAGCGTACTCTACTTTCTTTTCGGCAGAATCGCACCAAAGCTGCACTCGCTAGTCAGCTTCTCAAATGCTTGTTTTTTTTAAGCTTGGCACAGAACCACTGTCCTCATTAATCAATTTGCCAAGGTCAACTTCAGGCTGATGCTAGGCAAACCCCAAAAAGAGTTCTGTATGGGGAAAAAATACCCAAGTTGATGCAAAGGGCAAGGTGCTAGATGGGAAAGCCCTGGCCTGAAGTAGAAGTACATAGCGGCGTAGCTTAGAAGGACAGCCCCAGTTGGAAAAAGGGGCAGCCAAATGGAAGGCGGATGATGGACTACTGGCACTTGCCCTTCCATCACTCTCGTGAGACAGTTTAGGCACAGCTGACTGGAGCTGCGTTTTTGGCAGAGGTGGGAATCGAACCCACAACCTTTTGGACCAGGTTATCAACCATAGCCGCGCGCTCTACCAACTGAGCTATTCAAGCAGGCTCTTTTAGGACTGGGCCTCAGGTTGGTATTGACTTTATTAGGCAGAAGATTGACTTCCAGCCCTGCCGGTCAATGCAGAGGCACAAGAGGACAATGGGTTATTACAGTCATCCAGAACCAATAGCATAAGGTCTAGTTTCCTGTGGTGTAATGGTTAAAACGCAGGTTTCTGACCGTGGGGTCTTGAGTTCAAATCCCGGGTGGGTGACTTTTCAGGTTTCTTTATGGCTGTACAGAACCCTTTATTCTATGCAGATCTGCAATCTGCAATCAAGAGCGTACTCTACTTTCTTTTCGGCAGAATCGCACCAAAGCTGCACTCGCTAGTCAGCTTCTCAAATGCTTGTTTTTTTTAAGCTTGGCACAGAACCACTGTCCTCATTAATCAATTTGCCAAGGTCAACTTCAGGCTGATGCTAGGCAAACCCCAAAAAGAGTTCTGTATGGGGAAAAAATACCCAAGTTGATGCAAAAGGCAAGGTGCTAGATGGGAAAGCCCTGGCCTGAAGTAGAAGTACATAGCGGCGTAGCTTAGAAGGACAGCCCCAGTTGGAAAAAGGGGCAGCCAAATGGAAGGCGGATGATGGACTACTGGCACTTGCCCTTCCATCACTCTCGTGAGACAGTTTAGGCACAGCTGACTGGAGCTGCGTTTTTGGCAGAGGTGGGAATCGAACCCACAACCTTTTGGACCAGGTTATCAACCATAGCCGCGCGCTCTACCAACTGAGCTATTCAAGCAGGCTCTTTTAGGACTGGGCCTCAGGTTGGTATTGACTTTATTAGGCAGAAGATTGACTTCCAGCCCTGCCGGTCAATGCAGAGGCACAAGAGGACAATGGGTTATTACAGTCATCCAGAACCAATAGCATAAGGTCTAGTTTCCTGTGGTGTAATGGTTAAAACGCAGGTTTCTGACCGTGGGGTCTTGAGTTCAAATCCCGGGTGGGTGACTTTTCAGGTTTCTTTATGGCTGTACAGAACCCTTTATTCTATGCAGATCTGCAATCTGCAATCAAGAGCGTACTCTACTTTCTTTTCGGCAGAATCGCACCAAAGCTGCACTCGCTAGTCAGCTTCTCAAATGCTTGTTTTTTTTAAGCTTGGCACAGAACCACTGTCCTCATTAATCAATTTGCCAAGGTCAACTTCAGGCTGATGCTAGGCAAACCCCAAAAAGAGTTCTGTATGGGGAAAAAATACCCAAGTTGATGCAAAGGCAAGGTGCTAGATGGGAAAGCCCTGGCCTGAAGTAGAAGTACATAGCGGCGTAGCTTAGAAGGACAGCCCCAGTTGGAAAAAGGGGCAGCCAAATGGAAGGCGGATGATGGACTACTGGCACTTGCCCTTCCATCACTCTCGTGAGACAGTTTAGGCACAGCTGACTGGAGCTGCGTTTTTGGCAGAGGTGGGAATCGAACCCACAACCTTTTGGACCAGGTTATCAACCATAGCCGCGCGCTCTACCAACTGAGCTATTCAAGCAGGCTCTTTTAGGACTGGGCCTCAGGTTGGTATTGACTTTATTAGGCAGAAGATTGACTTCCAGCCCTGCCGGTCAATGCAGAGGCACAAGAGGACAATGGGTTATTACAGTCATCCAGAACCAATAGCATAAGGTCTAGTTTCCTGTGGTGTAATGGTTAAAACGCAGGTTTCTGACCGTGGGGTCTTGAGTTCAAATCCCGGGTGGGTGACTTTTCAGGTTTCTTTATGGCTGTACAGAACCCTTTATTCTATGCAGATCTGCAATCTGCAATCAAGAGCGTACTCTACTTTCTTTTCGGCAGAATCGCACCAAAGCTGCACTCGCTAGTCAGCTTCTCAAATGCTTGTTTTTTTTAAGCTTGGCACAGAACCACTGTCCTCATTAATCAATTTGCCAAGGTCAACTTCAGGCTGATGCTAGGCAAACCCCAAAAAGAGTTCTGTATGGGGAAAAAATACCCAAGTTGATGCAAAGGGCAAGGTGCTAGATGGGAAAGCCCTGGCCTGAAGTAGAAGTACATAGCGGCGTAGCTTAGAAGGACAGCCCCAGTTGGAAAAAGGGGCAGCCAAATGGAAGGCGGATGATGGACTACTGGCACTTGCCCTTCCATCACTCTCGTGAGACAGTTTAGGCACAGCTGACTGGAGCTGCGTTTTTGGCAGAGGTGGGAATCGAACCCACAACCTTTTGGACCAGGTTATCAACCATAGCCGCGCGCTCTACCAACTGAGCTATTCAAGCAGGCTCTTTTAGGACTGGGCCTCAGGTTGGTATTGACTTTATTAGGCAGAAGATTGACTTCCAGCCCTGCCGGTCAATGCAGAGGCACAAGAGGACAATGGGTTATTACAGTCATCCAGAACCAATAGCATAAGGTCTAGTTTCCTGTGGTGTAATGGTTAAAACGCAGGTTTCTGACCGTGGGGTCTTGAGTTCAAATCCCGGGTGGGTGACTTTTCAGGTTTCTTTATGGCTGTACAGAACCCTTTATTCTATGCAGATCTGCAATCTGCAATCAAGAGCGTACTCTACTTTCTTTTCGGCAGAATCGCACCAAAGCTGCACTCGCTAGTCAGCTTCTCAAATGCTTGTTTTTTTTAAGCTTGGCACAGAACCACTGTCCTCATTAATCAATTTGCCAAGGTCAACTTCAGGCTGATGCTAGGCAAACCCCAAAAAGAGTTCTGTATGGGGAAAAAATACCCAAGTTGATGCAAAGGCAAGGTGCTAGATGGGAAAGCCCTGGCCTGAAGTAGAAGTACATAGCGGCGTAGCTTAGAAGGACAGCCCCAGTTGGAAAAAGGGGCAGCCAAATGGAAGGCGGATGATGGACTACTGGCACTTGCCCTTCCATCACTCTCGTGAGACAGTTTAGGCACAGCAGACTGGAGCTGCGTTTTTGGCAGAGGTGGGAATCGAACCCACAACCTTTTGGACCAGGTTATCAACCATAGCCGCGCGCTCTACCAACTGAGCTATTCAAGCAGGCTCTTTTAGGACTGGGCCTCAGGTTGGTATTGACTTTATTAGGCAGAAGATTGACTTCCAGCCCTGCCGGTCAATGCAGAGGCACAAGAGGACAATGGGTTATTACAGTCATCCAGAACCAATAGCATAAGGTCTAGTTTCCTGTGGTGTAATGGTTAAAACGCAGGTTTCTGACCGTGGGGTCTTGAGTTCAAATCCCGGGTGGGTGACTTTTCAGGTTTCTTTATGGCTGTACAGAACCCTTTATTCTATGCAGATCTGCAATCTGCAATCAAGAGCGTACTCTACTTTCTTTTCGGCAGAATCGCACCAAAGCTGCACTCGCTAGTCAGCTTCTCAAATGCTTGTTTTTTTTAAGCTTGGCACAGAACCACTGTCCTCATTAATCAATTTGCCAAGGTCAACTTCAGGCTGATGCTAGGCAAACCCCAAAAAGAGTTCTGTATGGGGAAAAAATACCCAAGTTGATGCAAAGGCAAGGTGCTAGATGGGAAAGCCCTGGCCTGAAGTAGAAGTACATAGCGGCGTAGCTTAGAAGGACAGCCCCAGTTGGAAAAAGGGGCAGCCAAATGGAAGGCGGATGATGGACTACTGGCACTTGCCCTTCCATCACTCTCGTGAGACAGTTTAGGCACAGCAGACTGGAGCTGCGTTTTGGCAGAGGTGGGAATCGAACCCACAACCTTTTGGACCAGGTTATCAACCATAGCCGCGCGCTCTACCAACTGAGCTATTCAAGCAGGCTCTTTTAGGACTGGGCCTCAGGTTGGTATTGACTTTATTAGGCAGAAGATTGACTTCCAGCCCTGCCGGTCAATGCAGAGGCACAAGAGGACAATGGGTTATTACAGTCATCCAGAACCAATAGCATAAGGTCTAGTTTCCTGTGGTGTAATGGTTAAAACGCAGGTTTCTGACCGTGGGGTCTTGAGTTCAAATCCCGGGTGGGTGACTTTTCAGGTTTCTTTATGGCTGTACAGAACCCTTTATTCTATGCAGATCTGCAATCTGCAATCAAGAGCGTACTCTACTTTCTTTTTCGGCAGAATCGCACCAAAGCTGCACTCTGCCTAAACTGTCTCACGAGAGTGATGGAAGGGCAAGTGCCAGTAGTCCATCATCCGCCTTCCATTTGGCTGCCCCTTTTTCCAACTGGGGCTGTCCTTCTAAGCTACGCCGCTATGTACTTCTACTTCAGGCCAGGGCTTTCCCATCTAGCACCTTGCCCTTTGCATCAACTTGGGTATTTTTTCCCCATACAGAACTCTTTTTGGGGTTTGCCTAGCATCAGCCTGAAGTTGACCTTGGCAAATTGATTAATGAGGACAGTGGTTCTGTGCCAAGCTTAAAAAAAACAAGCATTTGAGAAGCTGACTAGCGAGTGCAGCTTTGGTGCGATTCTGCCGAAAAGAAAGTAGAGTACGCTCTTGATTGCAGATTGCAGATCTGCATAGAATAAAGGGTTCTGTACAGCCATAAAGAAACCTGAAAAGTCACCCACCCGGGATTTGAACTCAAGACCCCACGGTCAGAAACCTGCGTTTTAACCATTACACCACAGGAAACTAGACCTTATGCTATTGGTTCTGGATGACTGTAATAACCCATTGTCCTCTTGTGCCTCTGCATTGACCGGCAGGGCTGGAAGTCAATCTTCTGCCTAATAAAGTCAATACCAACCTGAGGCCCAGTCCTAAAAGAGCCTGCTTGAATAGCTCAGTTGGTAGAGCGCGCGGCTATGGTTGATAACCTGGTCCAAAAGGTTGTGGGTTCGATTCCCACCTCTGCCAAAAACGCAGCTCCAGTCTGCTGTGCCTAAACTGTCTCACGAGAGTGATGGAAGGGCAAGTGCCAGTAGTCCATCATCCGCCTTCCATTTGGCTGCCCCTTTTTCCAACTGGGGCTGTCCTTCTAAGCTACGCCGCTATGTACTTCTACTTCAGGCCAGGGCTTTCCCATCTAGCACCTTGCCCTTTTGCATCAACTTGGGTATTTTTTCCCCATACAGAACTCTTTTTGGGGTTTGCCTAGCATCAGCCTGAAGTTGACCTTGGCAAATTGATTAATGAGGACAGTGGTTCTGTGCCAAGCTTAAAAAAACAAGCATTTGAGAAGCTGACTAGCGAGTGCAGCTTTGGTGCGATTCTGCCGAAAAGAAAGTAGAGTACGCTCTTGATTGCAGATTGCAGATCTGCATAGAATAAAGGGTTCTGTACAGCCATAAAGAAACCTGAAAAGTCACCCACCCGGGATTTGAACTCAAGACCCCACGGTCAGAAACCTGCGTTTTAACCATTACACCACAGGAAACTAGACCTTATGCTATTGGTTCTGGATGACTGTAATAACCCATTGTCCTCTTGTGCCTCTGCATTGACCGGCAGGGCTGGAAGTCAATCTTCTGCCTAATAAAGTCAATACCAACCTGAGGCCCAGTCCTAAAAGAGCCTGCTTGAATAGCTCAGTTGGTAGAGCGCGCGGCTATGGTTGATAACCTGGTCCAAAAGGTTGTGGGTTCGATTCCCACCTCTGCCAAAAACGCAGCTCCAGTCTGCTGTGCCTAAACTGTCTCACGAGAGTGATGGAAGGGCAAGTGCCAGTAGTCCATCATCCGCCTTCCATTTGGCTGCCCCTTTTTCCAACTGGGGCTGTCCTTCTAAGCTACGCCGCTATGTACTTCTACTTCAGGCCAGGGCTTTCCCATCTAGCACCTTGCCTTTGCATCAACTTGGGTATTTTTTCCCCATACAGAACTCTTTTTGGGGTTTGCCTAGCATCAGCCTGAAGTTGACCTTGGCAAATTGATTAATGAGGACAGTGGTTCTGTGCCAAGCTTAAAAAAAACAAGCATTTG
Source organism: Xenopus laevis (assembly GCF_017654675.1). Classification (NCBI taxonomy): domain Eukaryota; kingdom Metazoa; phylum Chordata; class Amphibia; order Anura; family Pipidae; genus Xenopus; species Xenopus laevis. The sequence goes on from NC_054383.1 coordinate 93,182,693, forward strand.
AGAAGCTGACTAGCGAGTGCAGCTTTGGTGCGATTCTGCCGAAAAGAAAGTAGAGTACGCTCTTGATTGCAGATTGCAGATCTGCATAGAATAAAGGGTTCTGTACAGCCATAAAGAAACCTGAAAAGTCACCCACCCGGGATTTGAACTCAAGACCCCACGGTCAGAAACCTGCGTTTTAACCATTACACCACAGGAAACTAGACCTTATGCTATTGGTTCTGGATGACTGTAATAACCCATTGTCCTCTTGTGCCTCTGCATTGACCGGCAGGGCTGGAAGTCAATCTTCTGCCTAATAAAGTCAATACCAACCTGAGGCCCAGTCCTAAAAGAGCCTGCTTGAATAGCTCAGTTGGTAGAGCGCGCGGCTATGGTTGATAACCTGGTCCAAAAGGTTGTGGGTTCGATTCCCACCTCTGCCAAAAACGCAGCTCCAGTCAGCTGTGCCTAAACTGTCTCACGAGAGTGATGGAAGGGCAAGTGCCAGTAGTCCATCATCCGCCTTCCATTTGGCTGCCCCTTTTTCCAACTGGGGCTGTCCTTCTAAGCTACGCCGCTATGTACTTCTACTTCAGGCCAGGGCTTTCCCATCTAGCACCTTGCCCTTTGCATCAACTTGGGTATTTTTTCCCCATACAGAACTCTTTTTGGGGTTTGCCTAGCATCAGCCTGAAGTTGACCTTGGCAAATTGATTAATGAGGACAGTGGTTCTGTGCCAAGCTTAACAAAAACAAGCATTTGAGAAGCTGACTAGCGAGTGCAGCTTTGGTGCGATTCTGCCGAAAAGAAAGTAGAGTACGCTCTTGATTGCAGATTGCAGATCTGCATAGAATAAAGGGTTCTGTACAGCCATAAAGAAACCTGAAAAGTCACCCACCCGGGATTTGAACTCAAGACCCCACGGTCAGAAACCTGCGTTTTAACCATTACACCACAGGAAACTAGACCTTATGCTATTGGTTCTGGATGACTGTAATAACCCATTGTCCTCTTGTGCCTCTGCATTGACCGGCAGGGCTGGAAGTCAATCTTCTGCCTAATAAAGTCAATACCAACCTGAGGCCCAGTCCTAAAAGAGCCTGCTTGAATAGCTCAGTTGGTAGAGCGCGCGGCTATGGTTGATAACCTGGTCCAAAAGGTTGTGGGTTCGATTCCCACCTCTGCCAAAAACGCAGCTCCAGTCTGCTGTGCCTAAACTGTCTCACGAGAGTGATGGAAGGGCAAGTGCCAGTAGTCCATCATCCGCCTTCCATTTGGCTGCCCCTTTTTCCAACTGGGGCTGTCCTTCTAAGCTACGCCGCTATGTACTTCTACTTCAGGCCAGGGCTTTCCCATCTAGCACCTTGCCTTTTGCATCAACTTGGGTATTTTTTCCCCATACAGAACTCTTTTTGGGGTTTGCCTAGCATCAGCCTGAAGTTGACCTTGGCAAATTGATTAATGAGGACAGTGGTTCTGTGCCAAGCTTAAAAAAAACAAGCATTTGAGAAGCTGACTAGCGAGTGCAGCTTTGGTGCGATTCTGCCGAAAAGAAAGTAGAGTACGCTCTTGATTGCAGATTGCAGATCTGCATAGAATAAAGGGTTCTGTACAGCCATAAAGAAACCTGAAAAGTCACCCACCCGGGATTTGAACTCAAGACCCCACGGTCAGAAACCTGCGTTTTAACCATTACACCACAGGAAACTAGACCTTATGCTATTGGTTCTGGATGACTGTAATAACCCATTGTCCTCTTGTGCCTCTGCATTGACCGGCAGGGCTGGAAGTCAATCTTCTGCCTAATAAAGTCAATACCAACCTGAGGCCCAGTCCTAAAAGAGCCTGCTTGAATAGCTCAGTTGGTAGAGCGCGCGGCTATGGTTGATAACCTGGTCCAAAAGGTTGTGGGTTCGATTCCCACCTCTGCCAAAAACGCAGCTCCAGTCAGCTGTGCCTAAACTGTCTCACGAGAGTGATGGAAGGGCAAGTGCCAGTAGTCCATCATCCGCCTTCCATTTGGCTGCCCCTTTTTCCAACTGGGGCTGTCCTTCTAAGCTACGCCGCTATGTACTTCTACTTCAGGCCAGGGCTTTCCCATCTAGCACCTTGCCTTTGCATCAACTTGGGTATTTTTTCCCCATACAGAACTCTTTTTGGGGTTTGCCTAGCATCAGCCTGAAGTTGACCTTGGCAAATTGATTAATGAGGACAGTGGTTCTGTGCCAAGCTTAAAAAAAACAAGCATTTGAGAAGCTGACTAGCGAGTGCAGCTTTGGTGCGATTCTGCCGAAAAGAAAGTAGAGTACGCTCTTGATTGCAGATTGCAGATCTGCATAGAATAAAGGGTTCTGTACAGCCATAAAGAAACCTGAAAAGTCACCCACCCGGGATTTGAACTCAAGACCCCACGGTCAGAAACCTGCGTTTTAACCATTACACCACAGGAAACTAGACCTTATGCTATTGGTTCTGGATGACTGTAATAACCCATTGTCCTCTTGTGCCTCTGCATTGACCGGCAGGGCTGGAAGTCAATCTTCTGCCTAATAAAGTCAATACCAACCTGAGGCCCAGTCCTAAAAGAGCCTGCTTGAATAGCTCAGTTGGTAGAGCGCGCGGCTATGGTTGATAACCTGGTCCAAAAGGTTGTGGGTTCGATTCCCACCTCTGCCAAAAACGCAGCTCCAGTCTGCTGTGCCTAAACTGTCTCACGAGAGTGATGGAAGGGCAAGTGCCAGTAGTCCATCATCCGCCTTCCATTTGGCTGCCCCTTTTTCCAACTGGGGCTGTCCTTCTAAGCTACGCCGCTATGTACTTCTACTTCAGGCCAGGGCTTTCCCATCTAGCACCTTGCCCTTTGCATCAACTTGGGTATTTTTTCCCCATACAGAACTCTTTTTGGGGTTTGCCTAGCATCAGCCTGAAGTTGACCTTGGCAAATTGATTAATGAGGACAGTGGTTCTGTGCCAAGCTTAACAAAAACAAGCATTTGAGAAGCTGACTAGCGAGTGCAGCTTTGGTGCGATTCTGCCGAAAAGAAAGTAGAGTACGCTCTTGATTGCAGATTGCAGATCTGCATAGAATAAAGGGTTCTGTACAGCCATAAAGAAACCTGAAAAGTCACCCACCCGGGATTTGAACTCAAGACCCCACGGTCAGAAACCTGCGTTTTAACCATTACACCACAGGAAACTAGACCTTATGCTATTGGTTCTGGATGACTGTAATAACCCATTGTCCTCTTGTGCCTCTGCATTGACCGGCAGGGCTGGAAGTCAATCTTCTGCCTAATAAAGTCAATACCAACCTGAGGCCCAGTCCTAAAAGAGCCTGCTTGAATAGCTCAGTTGGTAGAGCGCGCGGCTATGGTTGATAACCTGGTCCAAAAGGTTGTGGGTTCGATTCCCACCTCTGCCAAAAACGCAGCTCCAGTCAGCTGTGCCTAAACTGTCTCACGAGAGTGATGGAAGGGCAAGTGCCAGTAGTCCATCATCCGCCTTCCATTTGGCTGCCCCTTTTTCCAACTGGGGCTGTCCTTCTAAGCTACGCCGCTATGTACTTCTACTTCAGGCCAGGGCTTTCCCATCTAGCACCTTGCCTTTTGCATCAACTTGGGTATTTTTTCCCCATACAGAACTCTTTTTGGGGTTTGCCTAGCATCAGCCTGAAGTTGACCTTGGCAAATTGATTAATGAGGACAGTGGTTCTGTGCCAAGCTTAAAAAAAACAAGCATTTGAGAAGCTGACTAGCGAGTGCAGCTTTGGTGCGATTCTGCCGAAAAGAAAGTAGAGTACGCTCTTGATTGCAGATTGCAGATCTGCATAGAATAAAGGGTTCTGTACAGCCATAAAGAAACCTGAAAAGTCACCCACCCGGGATTTGAACTCAAGACCCCACGGTCAGAAACCTGCGTTTTAACCATTACACCACAGGAAACTAGACCTTATGCTATTGGTTCTGGATGACTGTAATAACCCATTGTCCTCTTGTGCCTCTGCATTGACCGGCAGGGCTGGAAGTCAATCTTCTGCCTAATAAAGTCAATACCAACCTGAGGCCCAGTCCTAAAAGAGCCTGCTTGAATAGCTCAGTTGGTAGAGCGCGCGGCTATGGTTGATAACCTGGTCCAAAAGGTTGTGGGTTCGATTCCCACCTCTGCCAAAAACGCAGCTCCAGTCAGCTGTGCCTAAACTGTCTCACGAGAGTGATGGAAGGGCAAGTGCCAGTAGTCCATCATCCGCCTTCCATTTGGCTGCCCCTTTTTCCAACTGGGGCTGTCCTTCTAAGCTACGCCGCTATGTACTTCTACTTCAGGCCAGGGCTTTCCCATCTAGCACCTTGCCTTTGCATCAACTTGGGTATTTTTTCCCCATACAGAACTCTTTTTGGGGTTTGCCTAGCATCAGCCTGAAGTTGACCTTGGCAAATTGATTAATGAGGACAGTGGTTCTGTGCCAAGCTTAAAAAAAACAAGCATTTGAGAAGCTGACTAGCGAGTGCAGCTTTGGTGCGATTCTGCCGAAAAGAAAGTAGAGTACGCTCTTGATTGCAGATTGCAGATCTGCATAGAATAAAGGGTTCTGTACAGCCATAAAGAAACCTGAAAAGTCACCCACCCGGGATTTGAACTCAAGACCCCACGGTCAGAAACCTGCGTTTTAACCATTACACCACAGGAAACTAGACCTTATGCTATTGGTTCTGGATGACTGTAATAACCCATTGTCCTCTTGTGCCTCTGCATTGACCGGCAGGGCTGGAAGTCAATCTTCTGCCTAATAAAGTCAATACCAACCTGAGGCCCAGTCCTAAAAGAGCCTGCTTGAATAGCTCAGTTGGTAGAGCGCGCGGCTATGGTTGATAACCTGGTCCAAAAGGTTGTGGGTTCGATTCCCACCTCTGCCAAAAACGCAGCTCCAGTCTGCTGTGCCTAAACTGTCTCACGAGAGTGATGGAAGGGCAAGTGCCAGTAGTCCATCATCCGCCTTCCATTTGGCTGCCCCTTTTTCCAACTGGGGCTGTCCTTCTAAGCTACGCCGCTATGTACTTCTACTTCAGGCCAGGGCTTTCCCATCTAGCACCTTGCCTTTGCATCAACTTGGGTATTTTTTCCCCATACAGAACTCTTTTTGGGGTTTGCCTAGCATCAGCCTGAAGTTGACCTTGGCAAATTGATTAATGAGGACAGTGGTTCTGTGCCAAGCTTAAAAAAAACAAGCATTTGAGAAGCTGACTAGCGAGTGCAGCTTTGGTGCGATTCTGCCGAAAAGAAAGTAGAGTACGCTCTTGATTGCAGATTGCAGATCTGCATAGAATAAAGGGTTCTGTACAGCCATAAAGAAACCTGAAAAGTCACCCACCCGGGATTTGAACTCAAGACCCCACGGTCAGAAACCTGCGTTTTAACCATTACACCACAGGAAACTAGACCTTATGCTATTGGTTCTGGATGACTGTAATAACCCATTGTCCTCTTGTGCCTCTGCATTGACCGGCAGGGCTGGAAGTCAATCTTCTGCCTAATAAAGTCAATACCAACCTGAGGCCCAGTCCTAAAAGAGCCTGCTTGAATAGCTCAGTTGGTAGAGCGCGCGGCTATGGTTGATAACCTGGTCCAAAAGGTTGTGGGTTCGATTCCCACCTCTGCCAAAAACGCAGCTCCAGTCAGCTGTGCCTAAACTGTCTCACGAGAGTGATGGAAGGGCAAGTGCCAGTAGTCCATCATCCGCCTTCCATTTGGCTGCCCCTTTTTCCAACTGGGGCTGTCCTTCTAAGCTACGCCGCTATGTACTTCTACTTCAGGCCAGGGCTTTCCCATCTAGCACCTTGCCTTTTGCATCAACTTGGGTATTTTTTCCCCATACAGAACTCTTTTTGGGGTTTGCCTAGCATCAGCCTGAAGTTGACCTTGGCAAATTGATTAATGAGGACAGTGGTTCTGTGCCAAGCTTAAAAAAAACAAGCATTTGAGAAGCTGACTAGCGAGTGCAGCTTTGGTGCGATTCTGCCGAAAAGAAAGTAGAGTACGCTCTTGATTGCAGATTGCAGATCTGCATAGAATAAAGGGTTCTGTACAGCCATAAAGAAACCTGAAAAGTCACCCACCCGGGATTTGAACTCAAGACCCCACGGTCAGAAACCTGCGTTTTAACCATTACACCACAGGAAACTAGACCTTATGCTATTGGTTCTGGATGACTGTAATAACCCATTGTCCTCTTGTGCCTCTGCATTGACCGGCAGGGCTGGAAGTCAATCTTCTGCCTAATAAAGTCAATACCAACCTGAGGCCCAGTCCTAAAAGAGCCTGCTTGAATAGCTCAGTTGGTAGAGCGCGCGGCTATGGTTGATAACCTGGTCCAAAAGGTTGTGGGTTCGATTCCCACCTCTGCCAAAAACGCAGCTCCAGTCAGCTGTGCCTAAACTGTCTCACGAGAGTGATGGAAGGGCAAGTGCCAGTAGTCCATCATCCGCCTTCCATTTGGCTGCCCCTTTTTCCAACTGGGGCTGTCCTTCTAAGCTACGCCGCTATGTACTTCTACTTCAGGCCAGGGCTTTCCCATCTAGCACCTTGCCTTTTGCATCAACTTGGGTATTTTTTCCCCATACAGAACTCTTTTTGGGGTTTGCCTAGCATCAGCCTGAAGTTGACCTTGGCAAATTGATTAATGAGGACAGTGGTTCTGTGCCAAGCTTAACAAAAACAAGCATTTGAGAAGCTGACTAGCGAGTGCAGCTTTGGTGCGATTCTGCCGAAAAGAAAGTAGAGTACGCTCTTGATTGCAGATTGCAGATCTGCATAGAATAAAGGGTTCTGTACAGCCATAAAGAAACCTGAAAAGTCACCCACCCGGGATTTGAACTCAAGACCCCACGGTCAGAAACCTGCGTTTTAACCATTACACCACAGGAAACTAGACCTTATGCTATTGGTTCTGGATGACTGTAATAACCCATTGTCCTCTTGTGCCTCTGCATTGACCGGCAGGGCTGGAAGTCAATCTTCTGCCTAATAAAGTCAATACCAACCTGAGGCCCAGTCCTAAAAGAGCCTGCTTGAATAGCTCAGTTGGTAGAGCGCGCGGCTATGGTTGATAACCTGGTCCAAAAGGTTGTGGGTTCGATTCCCACCTCTGCCAAAAACGCAGCTCCAGTCTGCTGTGCCTAAACTGTCTCACGAGAGTGATGGAAGGGCAAGTGCCAGTAGTCCATCATCCGCCTTCCATTTGGCTGCCCCTTTTTCCAACTGGGGCTGTCCTTCTAAGCTACGCCGCTATGTACTTCTACTTCAGGCCAGGGCTTTCCCATCTAGCACCTTGCCCTTTGCATCAACTTGGGTATTTTTTCCCCATACAGAACTCTTTTTGGGGTTTGCCTAGCATCAGCCTGAAGTTGACCTTGGCAAATTGATTAATGAGGACAGTGGTTCTGTGCCAAGCTTAACAAAAAACAGGCATTTGAGAAGCTGACTAGCGAGTGCAGCTTTGGTGCGATTCTGCCGAAAAGAAAGTAGAGTACGCTCTTGATTGCAGATTGCAGATCTGCATAGAATAAAGGGTTCTGTACAGCCATAAAGAAACCTGAAAAGTCACCCACCCGGGATTTGAACTCAAGACCCCACGGTCAGAAACCTGCGTTTTAACCATTACACCACAGGAAACTAGACCTTATGCTATTGGTTCTGGATGACTGTAATAACCCATTGTCCTCTTGTGCCTCTGCATTGACCGGCAGGGCTGGAAGTCAATCTTCTGCCTAATAAAGTCAATACCAACCTGAGGCCCAGTCCTAAAAGAGCCTGCTTGAATAGCTCAGTTGGTAGAGCGCGCGGCTATGGTTGATAACCTGGTCCAAAAGGTTGTGGGTTCGATTCCCACCTCTGCCAAAAACGCAGCTCCAGTCTGCTGTGCCTAAACTGTCTCACGAGAGTGATGGAAGGGCAAGTGCCAGTAGTCCATCATCCGCCTTCCATTTGGCTGCCCCTTTTTCCAACTGGGGCTGTCCTTCTAAGCTACGCCGCTATGTACTTCTACTTCAGGCCAGGGCTTTCCCATCTAGCACCTTGCCTTTTGCATCAACTTGGGTATTTTTTCCCCATACAGAACTCTTTTTGGGGTTTGCCTAGCATCAGCCTGAAGTTGACCTTGGCAAATTGATTAATGAGGACAGTGGTTCTGTGCCAAGCTTAAAAAAAACAAGCATTTGAGAAGCTGACTAGCGAGTGCAGCTTTGGTGCGATTCTGCCGAAAAGAAAGTAGAGTACGCTCTTGATTGCAGATTGCAGATCTGCATAGAATAAAGGGTTCTGTACAGCCATAAAGAAACCTGAAAAGTCACCCACCCGGGATTTGAACTCAAGACCCCACGGTCAGAAACCTGCGTTTTAACCATTACACCACAGGAAACTAGACCTTATGCTATTGGTTCTGGATGACTGTAATAACCCATTGTCCTCTTGTGCCTCTGCATTGACCGGCAGGGCTGGAAGTCAATCTTCTGCCTAATAAAGTCAATACCAACCTGAGGCCCAGTCCTAAAAGAGCCTGCTTGAATAGCTCAGTTGGTAGAGCGCGCGGCTATGGTTGATAACCTGGTCCAAAAGGTTGTGGGTTCGATTCCCACCTCTGCCAAAAACGCAGCTCCAGTCAGCTGTGCCTAAACTGTCTCACGAGAGTGATGGAAGGGCAAGTGCCAGTAGTCCATCATCCGCCTTCCATTTGGCTGCCCCTTTTTCCAACTGGGGCTGTCCTTCTAAGCTACGCCGCTATGTACTTCTACTTCAGGCCAGGGCTTTCCCATCTAGCACCTTGCCTTTGCATCAACTTGGGTATTTTTTCCCCATACAGAACTCTTTTTGGGGTTTGCCTAGCATCAGCCTGAAGTTGACCTTGGCAAATTGATTAATGAGGACAGTGGTTCTGTGCCAAGCTTAAAAAAAACAAGCATTTGAGAAGCTGACTAGCGAGTGCAGCTTTGGTGCGATTCTGCCGAAAAGAAAGTAGAGTACGCTCTTGATTGCAGATTGCAGATCTGCATAGAATAAAGGGTTCTGTACAGCCATAAAGAAACCTGAAAAGTCACCCACCCGGGATTTGAACTCAAGACCCCACGGTCAGAAACCTGCGTTTTAACCATTACACCACAGGAAACTAGACCTTATGCTATTGGTTCTGGATGACTGTAATAACCCATTGTCCTCTTGTGCCTCTGCATTGACCGGCAGGGCTGGAAGTCAATCTTCTGCCTAATAAAGTCAATACCAACCTGAGGCCCAGTCCTAAAAGAGCCTGCTTGAATAGCTCAGTTGGTAGAGCGCGCGGCTATGGTTGATAACCTGGTCCAAAAGGTTGTGGGTTCGATTCCCACCTCTGCCAAAAACGCAGCTCCAGTCTGCTGTGCCTAAACTGTCTCACGAGAGTGATGGAAGGGCAAGTGCCAGTAGTCCATCATCCGCCTTCCATTTGGCTGCCCCTTTTTCCAACTGGGGCTGTCCTTCTAAGCTACGCCGCTATGTACTTCTACTTCAGGCCAGGGCTTTCCCATCTAGCACCTTGCCTTTTGCATCAACTTGGGTATTTTTTCCCCATACAGAACTCTTTTTGGGGTTTGCCTAGCATCAGCCTGAAGTTGACCTTGGCAAATTGATTAATGAGGACAGTGTTCTGTGCCAAGCTTAAAAAAAACAGGCATTTGAGAAGCTGACTAGCGAGTGCAGCTTTGGTGCGATTCTGCCGAAAAGAAAGTAGAGTACGCTCTTGATTGCAGATTGCAGATCTGCATAGAATAAAGGGTTCTGTACAGCCATAAAGAAACCTGAAAAGTCACCCACCCGGGATTTGAACTCAAGACCCCACGGTCAGAAACCTGCGTTTTAACCATTACACCACAGGAAACTAGACCTTGTGCTATTGGTTCTGGATGACTGTAATAACCCATTGTCCTCTTGTGCCTCTGCATTGACCGGCAGGGCTGGAAGTCAATCTTCTGCCTAATAAAGTCAATACCAACCTGAGGCCCAGTCCTAAAAGAGCCTGCTTGAATAGCTCAGTTGGTAGAGCGCGCGGCTATGGTTGATAACCTGGTCCAAAAGGTTGTGGGTTCGATTCCCACCTCTGCCAAAAACGCAGCTCCAGTCAGCTGTGCCTAAACTGTCTCACGAGAGTGATGGAAGGGCAAGTGCCAGTAGTCCATCATCCGCCTTCCATTTGGCTGCCCCTTTTTCCAACTGGGGCTGTCCTTCTAAGCTACGCCGCTATGTACTTCTACTTCAGGCCAGGGCTTTCCCATCTAGCACCTTGCCCTTTGCATCAACTTGGGTATTTTTTCCCCATACAGAACTCTTTTTGGGGTTTGCCTAGCATCAGCCTGAAGTTGACCTTGGCAAATTGATTAATGAGGACAGTGGTTCTGTGCCAAGCTTAAAAAAAACAAGCATTTGAGAAGCTGACTAGCGAGTGCATCTTTGGTGCGATTCTGCCGAAAAGAAAGTAGAGTACGCTCTTGATTGCAGATTGCAGATCTGCATAGAATAAAGGGTTCTGTACAGCCATAAAGAAACCTGAAAAGTCACCCACCCGGGATTAGAACTCAAGACCCCACGGTCAGAAACCTGCGTTTTAACCATTACACCACAGGAAACTAGACCTTATGCTATTGGTTCTGGATGACTGTAATAACCCATTGTCCTCTTGTGCCTCTGCATTGACCGGCAGGGCTGGAAGTCAATCTTCTGCCTAATAAAGTCAATACCAACCTGAGGCCCAGTCCTAAAAGAGCCTGCTTGAATAGCTCAGTTGGTAGAGCGCGCGGCTATGGTTGATAACCTGGTCCAAAAGGTTGTGGGTTCGATTCCCACCTCTGCCAAAAACGCAGCTCCAGTCAGCTGTGCCTAAACTGTCTCACGAGAGTGATGGAAGGGCAAGTGCCAGTAGTCCATCATCCGCCTTCCATTTGGCTGCCCCTTTTTCCAACTGGGGCTGTCCTTCTAAGCTACGCCGCTATGTACTTCTACTTCAGGCCAGGGCTTTCCCATCTAGCACCTTGCCTTTGCATCAACTTGGGTATTTTTTCCCCATACAGAACTCTTTTTGGGGTTTGCCTAGCATCAGCCTGAAGTTGACCTTGGCAAATTGATTAATGAGGACAGTGGTTCTGTGCCAAGCTTAAAAAAAACAAGCATTTGAGAAGCTGACTAGCGAGTGCAGCTTTGGTGCGATTCTGCCGAAAAGAAAGTAGAGTACGCTCTTGATTGCAGATTGCAGATCTGCATAGAATAAAGGGTTCTGTACAGCCATAAAGAAACCTGAAAAGTCACCCACCCGGGATTTGAACTCAAGACCCCACGGTCAGAAACCTGCGTTTTAACCATTACACCACAGGAAACTAGACCTTATGCTATTGGTTCTGGATGACTGTAATAACCCATTGTCCTCTTGTGCCTCTGCATTGACCGGCAGGGCTGGAAGTCAATCTTCTGCCTAATAAAGTCAATACCAACCTGAGGCCCAGTCCTAAAAGAGCCTGCTTGAATAGCTCAGTTGGTAGAGCGCGCGGCTATGGTTGATAACCTGGTCCAAAAGGTTGTGGGTTCGATTCCCACCTCTGCCAAAAACGCAGCTCCAGTCTGCTGTGCCTAAACTGTCTCACGAGAGTGATGGAAGGGCAAGTGCCAGTAGTCCATCATCCGCCTTCCATTTGGCTGCCCCTTTTTCCAACTGGGGCTGTCCTTCTAAGCTACGCCGCTATGTACTTCTACTTCAGGCCAGGGCTTTCCCATCTAGCACCTTGCCCTTTGCATCAACTTGGGTATTTTTTCCCCATACAGAACTCTTTTTGGGGTTTGCCTAGCATCAGCCTGAAGTTGACCTTGGCAAATTGATTAATGAGGACAGTGGTTCTGTGCCAAGCTTAAAAAAAACAGGCATTTGAGAAGCTGACTAGCGAGTGCAGCTTTGGTGCGATTCTGCCGAAAAGAAAGTAGAGTACGCTCTTGATTGCAGATTGCAGATCTGCATAGAATAAAGGGTTCTGTACAGCCATAAAGAAACCTGAAAAGTCACCCACCCGGGATTTGAACTCAAGACCCCACGGTCAGAAACCTGCGTTTTAACCATTACACCACAGGAAACTAGACCTTATGCTATTGGTTCTGGATGACTGTAATAACCCATTGTCCTCTTGTGCCTCTGCATTGACCGGCAGGGCTGGAAGTCAATCTTCTGCCTAATAAAGTCAATACCAACCTGAGGCCCAGTCCTAAAAGAGCCTGCTTGAATAGCTCAGTTGGTAGAGCGCGCGGCTATGGTTGATAACCTGGTCCAAAAGGTTGTGGGTTCGATTCCCACCTCTGCCAAAAACGCAGCTCCAGTCTGCTGTGCCTAAACTGTCTCACGAGAGTGATGGAAGGGCAAGTGCCAGTAGTCCATCATCCGCCTTCCATTTGGCTGCCCCTTTTTCCAACTGGGGCTGTCCTTCTAAGCTACGCCGCTATGTACTTCTACTTCAGGCCAGGGCTTTCCCATCTAGCACCTTGCCCTTTGCATCAACTTGGGTATTTTTTCCCCATACAGAACTCTTTTTGGGGTTTGCCTAGCATCAGCCTGAAGTTGACCTTGGCAAATTGATTAATGAGGACAGTGGTTCTGTGCCAAGCTTAAAAAAAACAAGCATTTGAGAAGCTGACTAGCGAGTGCAGCTTTGGTGCGATTCTGCCGAAAAGAAAGTAGAGTACGCTCTTGATTGCAGATTGCAGATCTGCATAGAATAAAGGGTTCTGTACAGCCATAAAGAAACCTGAAAAGTCACCCACCCGGGATTTGAACTCAAGACCCCACGGTCAGAAACCTGCGTTTTAACCATTACACCACAGGAAACTAGACCTTATGCTATTGGTTCTGGATGACTGTAATAACCCATTGTCCTCTTGTGCCTCTGCATTGACCGGCAGGGCTGGAAGTCAATCTTCTGCCTAATAAAGTCAATACCAACCTGAGGCCCAGTCCTAAAAGAGCCTGCTTGAATAGCTCAGTTGGTAGAGCGCGCGGCTATGGTTGATAACCTGGTCCAAAAGGTTGTGGGTTCGATTCCCACCTCTGCCAAAAACGCAGCTCCAGTCAGCTGTGCCTAAACTGTCTCACGAGAGTGATGGAAGGGCAAGTGCCAGTAGTCCATCATCCGCCTTCCATTTGGCTGCCCCTTTTTCCAACTGGGGCTGTCCTTCTAAGCTACGCCGCTATGTACTTCTACTTCAGGCCAGGGCTTTCCCATCTAGCACCTTGCCTTTTGCATCAACTTGGGTATTTTTTCCCCATACAGAACTCTTTTTGGGGTTTGCCTAGCATCAGCCTGAAGTTGACCTTGGCAAATTGATTAATGAGGACAGTGGTTCTGTGCCAAGCTTAAAAAAAACAGGCATTTGAGAAGCTGACTAGCGAGTGCAGCTTTGGTGCGATTCTGCCGAAAAGAAAGTAGAGTACGCTCTTGATTGCAGATTGCAGATCTGCATAGAATAAAGGGTTCTGTACAGCCATAAAGAAACCTGAAAAGTCACCCACCCGGGATTTGAACTCAAGACCCCACGGTCAGAAACCTGCGTTTTAACCATTACACCACAGGAAACTAGACCTTATGCTATTGGTTCTGGATGACTGTAATAACCCATTGTCCTCTTGTGCCTCTGCATTGACCGGCAGGGCTGGAAGTCAATCTTCTGCCTAATAAAGTCAATACCAACCTGAGGCCCAGTCCTAAAAGAGCCTGCTTGAATAGCTCAGTTGGTAGAGCGCGCGGCTATGGTTGATAACCTGGTCCAAAAGGTTGTGGGTTCGATTCCCACCTCTGCCAAAAACGCAGCTCCAGTCAGCTGTGCCTAAACTGTCTCACGAGAGTGATGGAAGGGCAAGTGCCAGTAGTCCATCATCCGCCTTCCATTTGGCTGCCCCTTTTTCCAACTGGGGCTGTCCTTCTAAGCTACGCCGCTATGTACTTCTACTTCAGGCCAGGGCTTTCCCATCTAGCACCTTGCCCTTTGCATCAACTTGGGTATTTTTTCCCCATACAGAACTCTTTTTGGGGTTTGCCTAGCATCAGCCTGAAGTTGACCTTGGCAAATTGATTAATGAGGACAGTGGTTCTGTGCCAAGCTTAAAAAAAACAAGCATTTGAGAAGCTGACTAGCGAGTGCAGCTTTGGTGCGATTCTGCCGAAAAGAAAGTAGAGTACGCTCTTGATTGCAGATTGCAGATCTGCATAGAATAAAGGGTTCTGTACAGCCATAAAGAAACCTGAAAAGTCACCCACCCGGGATTTGAACTCAAGACCCCACGGTCAGAAACCTGCGTTTTAACCATTACACCACAGGAAACTAGACCTTATGCTATTGGTTCTGGATGACTGTAATAACCCATTGTCCTCTTGTGCCTCTGCATTGACCGGCAGGGCTGGAAGTCAATCTTCTGCCTAATAAAGTCAATACCAACCTGAGGCCCAGTCCTAAAAGAGCCTGCTTGAATAGCTCAGTTGGTAGAGCGCGCGGCTATGGTTGATAACCTGGTCCAAAAGGTTGTGGGTTCGATTCCCACCTCTGCCAAAAACGCAGCTCCAGTCTGCTGTGCCTAAACTGTCTCACGAGAGTGATGGAAGGGCAAGTGCCAGTAGTCCATCATCCGCCTTCCATTTGGCTGCCCCTTTTTCCAACTGGGGCTGTCCTTCTAAGCTACGCCGCTATGTACTTCTACTTCAGGCCAGGGCTTTCCCATCTAGCACCTTGCCTTTTGCATCAACTTGGGTATTTTTTCCCCATACAGAACTCTTTTTGGGGTTTGCCTAGCATCAGCCTGAAGTTGACCTTGGCAAATTGATTAATGAGGACAGTGGTTCTGTGCCAAGCTTAAAAAAAACAAGCATTTGAGAAGCTGACTAGCGAGTGCAGCTTTGGTGCGATTCTGCCGAAAAGAAAGTAGAGTACGCTCTTGATTGCAGATTGCAGATCTGCATAGAATAAAGGGTTCTGTACAGCCATAAAGAAACCTGAAAAGTCACCCACCCGGGATTTGAACTCAAGACCCCACGGTCAGAAACCTGCGTTTTAACCATTACACCACAGGAAACTAGACCTTATGCTATTGGTTCTGGATGACTGTAATAACCCATTGTCCTCTTGTGCCTCTGCATTGACCGGCAGGGCTGGAAGTCAATCTTCTGCCTAATAAAGTCAATACCAACCTGAGGCCCAGTCCTAAAAGAGCCTGCTTGAATAGCTCAGTTGGTAGAGCGCGCGGCTATGGTTGATAACCTGGTCCAAAAGGTTGTGGGTTCGATTCCCACCTCTGCCAAAAACGCAGCTCCAGTCAGCTGTGCCTAAACTGTCTCACGAGAGTGATGGAAGGGCAAGTGCCAGTAGTCCATCATCCGCCTTCCATTTGGCTGCCCCTTTTTCCAACTGGGGCTGTCCTTCTAAGCTACGCCGCTATGTACTTCTACTTCAGGCCAGGGCTTTCCCATCTAGCACCTTGCCTTTTGCATCAACTTGGGTATTTTTTCCCCATACAGAACTCTTTTTGGGGTTTGCCTAGCATCAGCCTGAAGTTGACCTTGGCAAATTGATTAATGAGGACAGTGGTTCTGTGCCAAGCTTAAAAAAAACAAGCATTTGAGAAGCTGACTAGCGAGTGCAGCTTTGGTGCGATTCTGCCGAAAAGAAAGTAGAGTACGCTCTTGATTGCAGATTGCAGATCTGCATAGAATAAAGGGTTCTGTACAGCCATAAAGAAACCTGAAAAGTCACCCACCCGGGATTTGAACTCAAGACCCCACGGTCAGAAACCTGCGTTTTAACCATTACACCACAGGAAACTAGACCTTATGCTATTGGTTCTGGATGACTGTAATAACCCATTGTCCTCTTGTGCCTCTGCATTGACCGGCAGGGCTGGAAGTCAATCTTCTGCCTAATAAAGTCAATACCAACCTGAGGCCCAGTCCTAAAAGAGCCTGCTTGAATAGCTCAGTTGGTAGAGCGCGCGGCTATGGTTGATAACCTGGTCCAAAAGGTTGTGGGTTCGATTCCCACCTCTGCCAAAAACGCAGCTCCAGTCAGCTGTGCCTAAACTGTCTCACGAGAGTGATGGAAGGGCAAGTGCCAGTAGTCCATCATCCGCCTTCCATTTGGCTGCCCCTTTTTCCAACTGGGGCTGTCCTTCTAAGCTACGCCGCTATGTACTTCTACTTCAGGCCAGGGCTTTCCCATCTAGCACCTTGCCTTTTGCATCAACTTGGGTATTTTTTCCCCATACAGAACTCTTTTTGGGGTTTGCCTAGCATCAGCCTGAAGTTGACCTTGGCAAATTGATTAATGAGGACAGTGGTTCTGTGCCAAGCTTAAAAAAACAAGCATTTGAGAAGCTGACTAGCGAGTGCAGCTTTGGTGCGATTCTGCCGAAAAGAAAGTAGAGTACGCTCTTGATTGCAGATTGCAGATCTGCATAGAATAAAGGGTTCTGTACAGCCATAAAGAAACCTGAAAAGTCACCCACCCGGGATTTGAACTCAAGACCCCACGGTCAGAAACCTGCGTTTTAACCATTACACCACAGGAAACTAGACCTTATGCTATTGGTTCTGGATGACTGTAATAACCCATTGTCCTCTTGTGCCTCTGCATTGACCGGCAGGGCTGGAAGTCAATCTTCTGCCTAATAAAGTCAATACCAACCTGAGGCCCAGTCCTAAAAGAGCCTGCTTGAATAGCTCAGTTGGTAGAGCGCGCGGCTATGGTTGATAACCTGGTCCAAAAGGTTGTGGGTTCGATTCCCACCTCTGCCAAAAACGCAGCTCCAGTCTGCTGTGCCTAAACTGTCTCACGAGAGTGATGGAAGGGCAAGTGCCAGTAGTCCATCATCCGCCTTCCATTTGGCTGCCCCTTTTTCCAACTGGGGCTGTCCTTCTAAGCTACGCCGCTATGTACTTCTACTTCAGGCCAGGGCTTTCCCATCTAGCACCTTGCCTTTTGCATCAACTTGGGTATTTTTTCCCCATACAGAACTCTTTTTGGGGTTTGCCTAGCATCAGCCTGAAGTTGACCTTGGCAAATTGATTAATGAGGACAGTGGTTCTGTGCCAAGCTTAAAAAAACAAGCATTTGAGAAGCTGACTAGCGAGTGCAGCTTTGGTGCGATTCTGCCGAAAAGAAAGTAGAGTACGCTCTTGATTGCAGATTGCAGATCTGCATAGAATAAAGGGTTCTGTACAGCCATAAAGAAACCTGAAAAGTCACCCACCCGGGATTTGAACTCAAGACCCCACGGTCAGAAACCTGCGTTTTAACCATTACACCACAGGAAACTAGACCTTATGCTATTGGTTCTGGATGACTGTAATAACCCATTGTCCTCTTGTGCCTCTGCATTGACCGGCAGGGCTGGAAGTCAATCTTCTGCCTAATAAAGTCAATACCAACCTGAGGCCCAGTCCTAAAAGAGCCTGCTTGAATAGCTCAGTTGGTAGAGCGCGCGGCTATGGTTGATAACCTGGTCCAAAAGGTTGTGGGTTCGATTCCCACCTCTGCCAAAAACGCAGCTCCAGTCAGCTGTGCCTAAACTGTCTCACGAGAGTGATGGAAGGGCAAGTGCCAGTAGTCCATCATCCGCCTTCCATTTGGCTGCCCCTTTTTCCAACTGGGGCTGTCCTTCTAAGCTACGCCGCTATGTACTTCTACTTCAGGCCAGGGCTTTCCCATCTAGCACCTTGCCTTTTGCATCAACTTGGGTATTTTTTCCCCATACAGAACTCTTTTTGGGGTTTGCCTAGCATCAGCCTGAAGTTGACCTTGGCAAATTGATTAATGAGGACAGTGGTTCTGTGCCAAGCTTAAAAAAAACAAGCATTTGAGAAGCTGACTAGCGAGTGCAGCTTTGGTGCGATTCTGCCGAAAAGAAAGTAGAGTACGCTCTTGATTGCAGATTGCAGATCTGCATAGAATAAAGGGTTCTGTACAGCCATAAAGAAACCTGAAAAGTCACCCACCCGGGATTTGAACTCAAGACCCCACGGTCAGAAACCTGCGTTTTAACCATTACACCACAGGAAACTAGACCTTATGCTATTGGTTCTGGATGACTGTAATAACCCATTGTCCTCTTGTGCCTCTGCATTGACCGGCAGGGCTGGAAGTCAATCTTCTGCCTAATAAAGTCAATACCAACCTGAGGCCCAGTCCTAAAAGAGCCTGCTTGAATAGCTCAGTTGGTAGAGCGCGCGGCTATGGTTGATAACCTGGTCCAAAAGGTTGTGGGTTCGATTCCCACCTCTGCCAAAAACGCAGCTCCAGTCAGCTGTGCCTAAACTGTCTCACGAGAGTGATGGAAGGGCAAGTGCCAGTAGTCCATCATCCGCCTTCCATTTGGCTGCCCCTTTTTCCAACTGGGGCTGTCCTTCTAAGCTACGCCGCTATGTACTTCTACTTCAGGCCAGGGCTTTCCCATCTAGCACCTTGCCTTTTGCATCAACTTGGGTATTTTTTCCCCATACAGAACTCTTTTTGGGGTTTGCCTAGCATCAGCCTGAAGTTGACCTTGGCAAATTGATTAATGAGGACAGTGGTTCTGTGCCAAGCTTAAAAAAAACAAGCATTTGAGAAGCTGACTAGCGAGTGCAGCTTTGGTGCGATTCTGCCGAAAAGAAAGTAGAGTACGCTCTTGATTGCAGATTGCAGATCTGCATAGAATAAAGGGTTCTGTACAGCCATAATAAAAGAAACCTGAATAAGTCACCCACCCGGGATTTGAACTCAAACCCCATGGTCAGAAACCTGCGTTTTAACCATTACACCAAAGGAAAAAACTAGACCTATATGCTATTGGTTTTCTGCGATGACCTTAATAACCCATTTCACTCTGTGCCTTGCATGACCGCAGGTCTGGAAGTCCAATCTCTGCCTTAATAAAGTCCAATACCAACCTGAGGCACAAGCAAGGACAATGCGTTATTAAGGTCATCAGAACCAATAGCATTTAAGGTCTAGTTTCCTGTGGTGTAATGGTTAAAACGCAGGTTTCTGACCGTGGGGTCTTGAGTTCAAATCCCGGGTGGGTGACTTTTCAGGTTTCTTTATGGCTGTACAGAACCCTTTATTCTATGCAGATCTGCAATCTGCAATCAAGAGCGTACTCTACTTTCTTTTCGGCAGAATCGCACCAAAGCTGCACTCGCTAGTCAGCTTCTCAAATGCTTGTTTTTTTTAAGCTTGGCACAGAACCACTGTCCTCATTAATCAATTTGCCAAGGTCAACTTCAGGCTGATGCTAGGCAAACCCCAAAAAGAGTTCTGTATGGGGAAAAAATACCCAAGTTGATGCAAAAGGCAAGGTGCTAGATGGGAAAGCCCTGGCCTGAAGTAGAAGTACATAGCGGCGTAGCTTAGAAGGACAGCCCCAGTTGGAAAAAGGGGCAGCCAAATGGAAGGCGGATGATGGACTACTGGCACTTGCCCTTCCATCACTCTCGTGAGACAGTTTAGGCACAGCTGACTGGAGCTGCGTTTTTGGCAGAGGTGGGAATCGAACCCACAACCTTTTGGACCAGGTTATCAACCATAGCCGCGCGCTCTACCAACTGAGCTATTCAAGCAGGCTCTTTTAGGACTGGGCCTCAGGTTGGTATTGACTTTATTAGGCAGAAGATTGACTTCCAGCCCTGCCGGTCAATGCAGAGGCACAAGAGGACAATGGGTTATTACAGTCATCCAGAACCAATAGCATAAGGTCTAGTTTCCTGTGGTGTAATGGTTAAAACGCAGGTTTCTGACCGTGGGGTCTTGAGTTCAAATCCCGGGTGGGTGACTTTTCAGGTTTCTTTATGGCTGTACAGAACCCTTTATTCTATGCAGATCTGCAATCTGCAATCAAGAGCGTACTCTACTTTCTTTTCGGCAGAATCGCACCAAAGCTGCACTCGCTAGTCAGCTTCTCAAATGCTTGTTTTTTTTAAGCTTGGCACAGAACCACTGTCCTCATTAATCAATTTGCCAAGGTCAACTTCAGGCTGATGCTAGGCAAACCCCAAAAAGAGTTCTGTATGGGGAAAAAATACCCAAGTTGATGCAAAAGGCAAGGTGCTAGATGGGAAAGCCCTGGCCTGAAGTAGAAGTACATAGCGGCGTAGCTTAGAAGGACAGCCCCAGTTGGAAAAAGGGGCAGCCAAATGGAAGGCGGATGATGGACTACTGGCACTTGCCCTTCCATCACTCTCGTGAGACAGTTTAGGCACAGCTGACTGGAGCTGCGTTTTTGGCAGAGGTGGGAATCGAACCCACAACCTTTTGGACCAGGTTATCAACCATAGCCGCGCGCTCTACCAACTGAGCTATTCAAGCAGGCTCTTTTAGGACTGGGCCTCAGGTTGGTATTGACTTTATTAGGCAGAAGATTGACTTCCAGCCCTGCCGGTCAATGCAGAGGCACAAGAGGACAATGGGTTATTACAGTCATCCAGAACCAATAGCATAAGGTCTAGTTTCCTGTGGTGTAATGGTTAAAACGCAGGTTTCTGACCGTGGGGTCTTGAGTTCAAATCCCGGGTGGGTGACTTTTCAGGTTTCTTTATGGCTGTACAGAACCCTTTATTCTATGCAGATCTGCAATCTGCAATCAAGAGCGTACTCTACTTTCTTTTCGGCAGAATCGCACCAAAGCTGCACTCGCTAGTCAGCTTCTCAAATGCTTGTTTTTTTTAAGCTTGGCACAGAACCACTGTCCTCATTAATCAATTTGCCAAGGTCAACTTCAGGCTGATGCTAGGCAAACCCCAAAAAGAGTTCTGTATGGGGAAAAAATACCCAAGTTGATGCAAAAGGCAAGGTGCTAGATGGGAAAGCCCTGGCCTGAAGTAGAAGTACATAGCGGCGTAGCTTAGAAGGACAGCCCCAGTTGGAAAAAGGGGCAGCCAAATGGAAGGCGGATGATGGACTACTGGCACTTGCCCTTCCATCACTCTCGTGAGACAGTTTAGGCACAGCTGACTGGAGCTGCGTTTTTGGCAGAGGTGGGAATCGAACCCACAACCTTTTGGACCAGGTTATCAACCATAGCCGCGCGCTCTACCAACTGAGCTATTCAAGCAGGCTCTTTTAGGACTGGGCCTCAGGTTGGTATTGACTTTATTAGGCAGAAGATTGACTTCCAGCCCTGCCGGTCAATGCAGAGGCACAAGAGGACAATGGGTTATTACAGTCATCCAGAACCAATAGCATAAGGTCTAGTTTCCTGTGGTGTAATGGTTAAAACGCAGGTTTCTGACCGTGGGGTCTTGAGTTCAAATCCCGGGTGGGTGACTTTTCAGGTTTCTTTATGGCTGTACAGAACCCTTTATTCTATGCAGATCTGCAATCTGCAATCAAGAGCGTACTCTACTTTCTTTTCGGCAGAATCGCACCAAAGCTGCACTCGCTAGTCAGCTTCTCAAATGCTTGTTTTTTTTAAGCTTGGCACAGAACCACTGTCCTCATTAATCAATTTGCCAAGGTCAACTTCAGGCTGATGCTAGGCAAACCCCAAAAAGAGTTCTGTATGGGGAAAAAATACCCAAGTTGATGCAAAAGGCAAGGTGCTAGATGGGAAAGCCCTGGCCTGAAGTAGAAGTACATAGCGGCGTAGCTTAGAAGGACAGCCCCAGTTGGAAAAAGGGGCAGCCAAATGGAAGGCGGATGATGGACTACTGGCACTTGCCCTTCCATCACTCTCGTGAGACAGTTTAGGCACAGCAGACTGGAGCTGCGTTTTTGGCAGAGGTGGGAATCGAACCCACAACCTTTTGGACCAGGTTATCAACCATAGCCGCGCGCTCTACCAACTGAGCTATTCAAGCAGGCTCTTTTAGGACTGGGCCTCAGGTTGGTATTGACTTTATTAGGCAGAAGATTGACTTCCAGCCCTGCCGGTCAATGCAGAGGCACAAGAGGACAATGGGTTATTACAGTCATCCAGAACCAATAGCATAAGGTCTAGTTTCCTGTGGTGTAATGGTTAAAACGCAGGTTTCTGACCGTGGGGTCTTGAGTTCAAATCCCGGGTGGGTGACTTTTCAGGTTTCTTTATGGCTGTACAGAACCCTTTATTCTATGCAGATCTGCAATCTGCAATCAAGAGCGTACTCTACTTTCTTTTCGGCAGAATCGCACCAAAGCTGCACTCGCTAGTCAGCTTCTCAAATGCTTGTTTTTTTTAAGCTTGGCACAGAACCACTGTCCTCATTAATCAATTTGCCAAGGTCAACTTCAGGCTGATGCTAGGCAAACCCCAAAAAGAGTTCTGTATGGGGAAAAAATACCCAAGTTGATGCAAAAGGCAAGGTGCTAGATGGGAAAGCCCTGGCCTGAAGTAGAAGTACATAGCGGCGTAGCTTAGAAGGACAGCCCCAGTTGGAAAAAGGGGCAGCCAAATGGAAGGCGGATGATGGACTACTGGCACTTGCCCTTCCATCACTCTCGTGAGACAGTTTAGGCACAGCTGACTGGAGCTGCGTTTTTGGCAGAGGTGGGAATCGAACCCACAACCTTTTGGACCAGGTTATCAACCATAGCCGCGCGCTCTACCAACTGAGCTATTCAAGCAGGCTCTTTTAGGACTGGGCCTCAGGTTGGTATTGACTTTATTAGGCAGAAGATTGACTTCCAGCCCTGCCGGTCAATGCAGAGGCACAAGAGGACAATGGGTTATTACAGTCATCCAGAACCAATAGCATAAGGTCTAGTTTCCTGTGGTGTAATGGTTAAAACGCAGGTTTCTGACCGTGGGGTCTTGAGTTCAAATCCCGGGTGGGTGACTTTTCAGGTTTCTTTATGGCTGTACAGAACCCTTTATTCTATGCAGATCTGCAATCTGCAATCAAGAGCGTACTCTACTTTCTTTTCGGCAGAATCGCACCAAAGCTGCACTCGCTAGTCAGCTTCTCAAATGCCTTGTTTTTGTTAAGCTTGGCACAGAACCACTGTCCTCATTAATCAATTTGCCAAGGTCAACTTCAGGCTGATGCTAGGCAAACCCCAAAAAGAGTTCTGTATGGGGAAAAAATACCCAAGTTGATGCAAAAGGCAAGGTGCTAGATGGGAAAGCCCTGGCCTGAAGTAGAAGTACATAGCGGCGTAGCTTAGAAGGACAGCCCCAGTTGGAAAAAGGGGCAGCCAAATGGAAGGCGGATGATGGACTACTGGCACTTGCCCTTCCATCACTCTCGTGAGACAGTTTAGGCACAGCTGACTGGAGCTGCGTTTTTGGCAGAGGTGGGAATCGAACCCACAACCTTTTGGACCAGGTTATCAACCATAGCCGCGCGCTCTACCAACTGAGCTATTCAAGCAGGCTCTTTTAGGACTGGGCCTCAGGTTGGTATTGACTTTATTAGGCAGAAGATTGACTTCCAGCCCTGCCGGTCAATGCAGAGGCACAAGAGGACAATGGGTTATTACAGTCATCCAGAACCAATAGCATAAGGTCTAGTTTCCTGTGGTGTAATGGTTAAAACGCAGGTTTCTGACCGTGGGGTCTTGAGTTCAAATCCCGGGTGGGTGACTTTTCAGGTTTCTTTATGGCTGTACAGAACCCTTTATTCTATGCAGATCTGCAATCTGCAATCAAGAGCGTACTCTACTTTCTTTTCGGCAGAATCGCACCAAAGCTGCACTCGCTAGTCAGCTTCTCAAATGCTTGTTTTTTTTAAGCTTGGCACAGAACCACTGTCCTCATTAATCAATTTGCCAAGGTCAACTTCAGGCTGATGCTAGGCAAACCCCAAAAAGAGTTCTGTATGGGGAAAAAATACCCAAGTTGATGCAAAAGGCAAGGTGCTAGATGGGAAAGCCCTGGCCTGAAGTAGAAGTACATAGCGGCGTAGCTTAGAAGGACAGCCCCAGTTGGAAAAAGGGGCAGCCAAATGGAAGGCGGATGATGGACTACTGGCACTTGCCCTTCCATCACTCTCGTGAGACAGTTTAGGCACAGCTGACTGGAGCTGCGTTTTTGGCAGAGGTGGGAATCGAACCCACAACCTTTTGGACCAGGTTATCAACCATAGCCGCGCGCTCTACCAACTGAGCTATTCAAGCAGGCTCTTTTAGGACTGGGCCTCAGGTTGGTATTGACTTTATTAGGCAGAAGATTGACTTCCAGCCCTGCCGGTCAATGCAGAGGCACAAGAGGACAATGGGTTATTACAGTCATCCAGAACCAATAGCATAAGGTCTAGTTTCCTGTGGTGTAATGGTTAAAACGCAGGTTTCTGACCGTGGGGTCTTGAGTTCAAATCCCGGGTGGGTGACTTTTCAGGTTTCTTTATGGCTGTACAGAACCCTTTATTCTATGCAGATCTGCAATCTGCAATCAAGAGCGTACTCTACTTTCTTTTCGGCAGAATCGCACCAAAGCTGCACTCGCTAGTCAGCTTCTCAAATGCTTGTTTTTTTTAAGCTTGGCACAGAACCACTGTCCTCATTAATCAATTTGCCAAGGTCAACTTCAGGCTGATGCTAGGCAAACCCCAAAAAGAGTTCTGTATGGGGAAAAAATACCCAAGTTGATGCAAAAGGCAAGGTGCTAGATGGGAAAGCCCTGGCCTGAAGTAGAAGTACATAGCGGCGTAGCTTAGAAGGACAGCCCCAGTTGGAAAAAGGGGCAGCCAAATGGAAGGCGGATGATGGACTACTGGCACTTGCCCTTCCATCACTCTCGTGAGACAGTTTAGGCACAGCTGACTGGAGCTGCGTTTTTGGCAGAGGTGGGAATCGAACCCACAACCTTTTGGACCAGGTTATCAACCATAGCCGCGCGCTCTACCAACTGAGCTATTCAAGCAGGCTCTTTTAGGACTGGGCCTCAGGTTGGTATTGACTTTATTAGGCAGAAGATTGACTTCCAGCCCTGCCGGTCAATGCAGAGGCACAAGAGGACAATGGGTTATTACAGTCATCCAGAACCAATAGCATAAGGTCTAGTTTCCTGTGGTGTAATGGTTAAAACGCAGGTTTCTGACCGTGGGGTCTTGAGTTCAAATCCCGGGTGGGTGACTTTTCAGGTTTCTTTATGGCTGTACAGAACCCTTTATTCTATGCAGATCTGCAATCTGCAATCAAGAGCGTACTCTACTTTCTTTTCGGCAGAATCGCACCAAAGCTGCACTCGCTAGTCAGCTTCTCAAATGCTTGTTTTTTTTAAGCTTGGCACAGAACCACTGTCCTCATTAATCAATTTGCCAAGGTCAACTTCAGGCTGATGCTAGGCAAACCCCAAAAAGAGTTCTGTATGGGGAAAAAATACCCAAGTTGATGCAAAAGGCAAGGTGCTAGATGGGAAAGCCCTGGCCTGAAGTAGAAGTACATAGCGGCGTAGCTTAGAAGGACAGCCCCAGTTGGAAAAAGGGGCAGCCAAATGGAAGGCGGATGATGGACTACTGGCACTTGCCCTTCCATCACTCTCGTGAGACAGTTTAGGCACAGCTGACTGGAGCTGCGTTTTTGGCAGAGGTGGGAATCGAACCCACAACCTTTTGGACCAGGTTATCAACCATAGCCGCGCGCTCTACCAACTGAGCTATTCAAGCAGGCTCTTTTAGGACTGGGCCTCAGGTTGGTATTGACTTTATTAGGCAGAAGATTGACTTCCAGCCCTGCCGGTCAATGCAGAGGCACAAGAGGACAATGGGTTATTACAGTCATCCAGAACCAATAGCATAAGGTCTAGTTTCCTGTGGTGTAATGGTTAAAACGCAGGTTTCTGACCGTGGGGTCTTGAGTTCAAATCCCGGGTGGGTGACTTTTCAGGTTTCTTTATGGCTGTACAGAACCCTTTATTCTATGCAGATCTGCAATCTGCAATCAAGAGCGTACTCTACTTTCTTTTCGGCAGAATCGCACCAAAGCTGCACTCGCTAGTCAGCTTCTCAAATGCTTGTTTTTTTTAAGCTTGGCACAGAACCACTGTCCTCATTAATCAATTTGCCAAGGTCAACTTCAGGCTGATGCTAGGCAAACCCCAAAAAGAGTTCTGTATGGGGAAAAAATACCCAAGTTGATGCAAAAGGCAAGGTGCTAGATGGGAAAGCCCTGGCCTGAAGTAGAAGTACATAGCGGCGTAGCTTAGAAGGACAGCCCCAGTTGGAAAAAGGGGCAGCCAAATGGAAGGCGGATGATGGACTACTGGCACTTGCCCTTCCATCACTCTCGTGAGACAGTTTAGGCACAGCTGACTGGAGCTGCGTTTTTGGCAGAGGTGGGAATCGAACCCACAACCTTTTGGACCAGGTTATCAACCATAGCCGCGCGCTCTACCAACTGAGCTATTCAAGCAGGCTCTTTTAGGACTGGGCCTCAGGTTGGTATTGACTTTATTAGGCAGAAGATTGACTTCCAGCCCTGCCGGTCAATGCAGAGGCACAAGAGGACAATGGGTTATTACAGTCATCCAGAACCAATAGCATAAGGTCTAGTTTCCTGTGGTGTAATGGTTAAAACGCAGGTTTCTGACCGTGGGGTCTTGAGTTCAAATCCCGGGTGGGTGACTTTTCAGGTTTCTTTATGGCTGTACAGAACCCTTTATTCTATGCAGATCTGCAATCTGCAATCAAGAGCGTACTCTACTTTCTTTTCGGCAGAATCGCACCAAAGCTGCACTCGCTAGTCAGCTTCTCAAATGCTTGTTTTTTTTAAGCTTGGCACAGAACCACTGTCCTCATTAATCAATTTGCCAAGGTCAACTTCAGGCTGATGCTAGGCAAACCCCAAAAAGAGTTCTGTATGGGGAAAAAATACCCAAGTTGATGCAAAAGGCAAGGTGCTAGATGGGAAAGCCCTGGCCTGAAGTAGAAGTACATAGCGGCGTAGCTTAGAAGGACAGCCCCAGTTGGAAAAAGGGGCAGCCAAATGGAAGGCGGATGATGGACTACTGGCACTTGCCCTTCCATCACTCTCGTGAGACAGTTTAGGCACAGCAGACTGGAGCTGCGTTTTTGGCAGAGGTGGGAATCGAACCCACAACCTTTTGGACCAGGTTATCAACCATAGCCGCGCGCTCTACCAACTGAGCTATTCAAGCAGGCTCTTTTAGGACTGGGCCTCAGGTTGGTATTGACTTTATTAGGCAGAAGATTGACTTCCAGCCCTGCCGGTCAATGCAGAGGCACAAGAGGACAATGGGTTATTACAGTCATCCAGAACCAATAGCATAAGGTCTAGTTTCCTGTGGTGTAATGGTTAAAACGCAGGTTTCTGACCGTGGGGTCTTGAGTTCAAATCCCGGGTGGGTGACTTTTCAGGTTTCTTTATGGCTGTACAGAACCCTTTATTCTATGCAGATCTGCAATCTGCAATCAAGAGCGTACTCTACTTTCTTTTCGGCAGAATCGCACCAAAGCTGCACTCGCTAGTCAGCTTCTCAAATGCTTGTTTTTTTAAGCTTGGCACAGAACACTGTCCTCATTAATCAATTTGCCAAGGTCAACTTCAGGCTGATGCTAGGCAAACCCCAAAAAGAGTTCTGTATGGGGAAAAAATACCCAAGTTGATGCAAAGGCAAGGTGCTAGATGGGAAAGCCCTGGCCTGAAGTAGAAGTACATAGCGGCGTAGCTTAGAAGGACAGCCCCAGTTGGAAAAAGGGGCAGCCAAATGGAAGGCGGATGATGGACTACTGGCACTTGCCCTTCCATCACTCTCGTGAGACAGTTTAGGCACAGCAGACTGGAGCTGCGTTTTTGGCAGAGGTGGGAATCGAACCCACAACCTTTTGGACCAGGTTATCAACCATAGCCGCGCGCTCTACCAACTGAGCTATTCAAGCAGGCTCTTTTAGGACTGGGCCTCAGGTTGGTATTGACTTTATTAGGCAGAAGATTGACTTCCAGCCCTGCCGGTCAATGCAGAGGCACAAGAGGACAATGGGTTATTACAGTCATCCAGAACCAATAGCATAAGGTCTAGTTTCCTGTGGTGTAATGGTTAAAACGCAGGTTTCTGACCGTGGGGTCTTGAGTTCAAATCCCGGGTGGGTGACTTTTCAGGTTTCTTTATGGCTGTACAGAACCCTTTATTCTATGCAGATCTGCAATCTGCAATCAAGAGCGTACTCTACTTTCTTTTCGGCAGAATCGCACCAAAGCTGCACTCGCTAGTCAGCTTCTCAAATGCTTGTTTTTTTTAAGCTTGGCACAGAACCACTGTCCTCATTAATCAATTTGCCAAGGTCAACTTCAGGCTGATGCTAGGCAAACCCCAAAAAGAGTTCTGTATGGGGAAAAAATACCCAAGTTGATGCAAAAGGCAAGGTGCTAGATGGGAAAGCCCTGGCCTGAAGTAGAAGTACATAGCGGCGTAGCTTAGAAGGACAGCCCCAGTTGGAAAAAGGGGCAGCCAAATGGAAGGCGGATGATGGACTACTGGCACTTGCCCTTCCATCACTCTCGTGAGACAGTTTAGGCACAGCTGACTGGAGCTGCGTTTTTGGCAGAGGTGGGAATCGAACCCACAACCTTTTGGACCAGGTTATCAACCATAGCCGCGCGCTCTACCAACTGAGCTATTCAAGCAGGCTCTTTTAGGACTGGGCCTCAGGTTGGTATTGACTTTATTAGGCAGAAGATTGACTTCCAGCCCTGCCGGTCAATGCAGAGGCACAAGAGGACAATGGGTTATTACAGTCATCCAGAACCAATAGCATAAGGTCTAGTTTCCTGTGGTGTAATGGTTAAAACGCAGGTTTCTGACCGTGGGGTCTTGAGTTCAAATCCCGGGTGGGTGACTTTTCAGGTTTCTTTATGGCTGTACAGAACCCTTTATTCTATGCAGATCTGCAATCTGCAATCAAGAGCGTACTCTACTTTCTTTTCGGCAGAATCGCACCAAAGCTGCACTCGCTAGTCAGCTTCTCAAATGCTTGTTTTTTTTAAGCTTGGCACAGAACACTGTCCTCATTAATCAATTTGCCAAGGTCAACTTCAGGCTGATGCTAGGCAAACCCCAAAAAGAGTTCTGTATGGGGAAAAAATACCCAAGTTGATGCAAAAGGCAAGGTGCTAGATGGGAAAGCCCTGGCCTGAAGTAGAAGTACATAGCGGCGTAGCTTAGAAGGACAGCCCCAGTTGGAAAAAGGGGCAGCCAAATGGAAGGCGGATGATGGACTACTGGCACTTGCCCTTCCATCACTCTCGTGAGACAGTTTAGGCACAGCTGACTGGAGCTGCGTTTTTGGCAGAGGTGGGAATCGAACCCACAACCTTTTGGACCAGGTTATCAACCATAGCCGCGCGCTCTACCAACTGAGCTATTCAAGCAGGCTCTTTTAGGACTGGGCCTCAGGTTGGTATTGACTTTATTAGGCAGAAGATTGACTTCCAGCCCTGCCGGTCAATGCAGAGGCACAAGAGGACAATGGGTTATTACAGTCATCCAGAACCAATAGCATAAGGTCTAGTTTCCTGTGGTGTAATGGTTAAAACGCAGGTTTCTGACCGTGGGGTCTTGAGTTCAAATCCCGGGTGGGTGACTTTTCAGGTTTCTTTATGGCTGTACAGAACCCTTTATTCTATGCAGATCTGCAATCTGCAATCAAGAGCGTACTCTACTTTCTTTTCGGCAGAATCGCACCAAAGCTGCACTCGCTAGTCAGCTTCTCAAATGCTTGTTTTTTTTAAGCTTGGCACAGAACACTGTCCTCATTAATCAATTTGCCAAGGTCAACTTCAGGCTGATGCTAGGCAAACCCCAAAAAGAGTTCTGTATGGGAAAAAATACCCAAGTTGATGCAAAAGGCAAGGTGCTAGATGGGAAAGCCCTGGCCTGAAGTAGAAGTACATAGTGGCGTAGCTTAGAAGGACAGCCCCAGTTGGAAAAAGGGGCAGCCAAATGGAAGGCGGATGATGGACTACTGGCACTTGCCCTTCCATCACTCTCGTGAGACAGTTTAGGCACAGCAGACTGGAGCTGCGGTGTTTTTGGCAGAGGTGGAATGAACCCACAACCTTTTGGACCAGGTTATCAACCATGGCCGCGCGCTCTACCAACTGAGCTATTCAAGCAGGCTCTTTTAGGACTGGGCTCAGGTTGGTATTGACTTTATTAGGCAGAAGATTGACTTCCAGCCCTGCCGGTCAATGCAGAGGCACAAGAGGACAATGGGTTATTACAGTCATCCAGAACCAATAGCATAAGGTCTAGTTTCCTTGGTGTAATGGTTAAAACGCAGGTTTCTGACCGTGGGTCTTGAGTAAAAATCCCGGGGGTGACTTTCAGGTTTCTTTATGGCTGTACAGAACCTTTATTCTATGCAGATCTGCAATCTGCAATCAAGAGCGTACTCTACTTTCTTTTCGGCAGAATCGCACCAAAGCTGCACTCGCTAGTCAGCTTCTCAAATGCTGTTTTTTTTAAGCTTGGCCAGAACACTGTCCTCATTAATCAATTTGCCAAGGTCACCTTCAGGCTGATGCTAGGCAAACCCCAAAAAGAGTTCTGTATGGGGAAAAAATACCCAAGTTGATGCAAAGGGCAAGGTGCTAGATGGAAAGCCTGCCTGAAGTAGAAGTACATAGCGGCGTAGCTTAGAAGGACAGCCCCAGTTGGAAAAAGGGCAGCAAAAATGGAAGGCAATGATGGACTACTGGCACTTGCCCTTCCATCACTCTCGTGAGACGTTTAGGCACAGCAGACTGGAGCTGGTTTTTGGCAGAGTGGGTTGAACCCACAACCTTTTGGACCAGGTTATCAACCATAGCCGCGCGCTCTACCAACTGAGCTATTCAAGCAGGCTCTTTAGGAGATGGGCCTCAGGTTGGTATTGACTTTATTGCAGAAGATTGACTTCCAGCCCTGCCGGTCAATGCAGAGGCACAAGAGGACAATGGGTTATTACAGTCATCCAGAACCAATAGCATAGGTCTAGTTTCCTGTGGTGTAATGGTTAAACGCAGGTTCTGACCGTGGGGTCTTGAGTTCAAATCCCGGGGGTGACTTTCAGGTTTTCTTTATGGCTGTACAGAACCCTTTATTCTATGCAGATCTGCAATCTGCAATCAAGAGCGTACTCTACTTTCTTTTCGGCAGAATCGCACCAAAGCTGCACTCGCTAGTCAGCTTCTCAAATGCCTGTTTTTTTTAAGCTTGGCCAGAACACTGTCCTCATTAATCAATTTGCCAAGGTCAACTTCAGGCTGATGCTAGGCAAACCCCAAAAAGAGTTCTGTATGGGGAAAAATACCCAAGTTATGCAAAGGGCAAGGTGCTAGATGGGAAAGCCTGCCTGAAGTAGAAGTACATAGCGGCGTAGCTTAGAAGGACAGCCCCAGTTGGAAAAAGGGGCAGCCAAATGGAAGGCGAGATGATGGACTATGGCACTTGCCCTTCCATCACTCTCGTGAGACAGTTTAGGCACAGCAGACTGGAGCTGTGTTTTTGGCAGAGGTGGGAATGAACCCACAACCTTTTGGACCAGGTTATCAACCATAGCGCGCGGCTCTACCAACTGAGCTATTCAAGCAGGCTCTTTAGGAACTGGGCCTCAGGTTGGTATTGACTTTATTAGGCAGAAGATTGACTTCCAGCCCTGCCGGTCAATGCAGAGGCACAAGAGGACAATGGGTTATTACAGTCATCCAGAACCAATAGCATAAGGTCTAGTTTCCTGTGGTGTAATGGTTAAAACGCAGGTTTTCTGACCGTGGGGTCTTGAGTTCAACCGGTGGGTGCTTTTCAGGTTTCTTTATGGCTGTACAGAACCTTTATTCTATGCAGATCTGCAATCTGCAATCAAGAGGTACTCTACTTTCTTTTCGGCAGAATCGCACCAAAGTGCACTCCTAGTCAGCTTCTCAAATGCTGTTTTTTTTAAGCTTGGCACAGAACCACTGTCCTCATTAATCAATTTGCCAAGGTCAACTTCAGGCTGATGCTAGGCAAACCCCAAAAAGAGTTCTTATGGGGAAAAATACCCAAGTAATGCAAAAGGCAAGGTGCTAGATGGGAAAGCCCTGGCCTGAAGTAGAAGTACATAGCGGCGTAGCTTAGAAGGACAGCCCCAGTTGGAAAGGGGCACCAAATGGAGGCGGATGATGGACTACTGGCACTTGCCCTTCCTCACTCTCGTGAGACAGTTAGGCACAGCGACTGGAGCTGGTTTTTGGCAGAGGTGGGAATCGAACCCACAACCTTTTGAACCAGTTATCAACCATAGCCGCGCGCTCTACCAACTGAGCTATTCAAGCAGCTCTTTTAGGACTGGGCCTCAGTTGGTATTGACTTTATAAGGCAGAAGATTGACTTCCAGCCCTGCCGGTCATGCAGAGGCACAAGAGGACAATGGGTTATTACAGTCATCCAGAACCAATAGCATAAGGTCTAGTTTCCTTGGTGTAATGGTTAAAACGCAGGTTTCTGACCGTGGGGTCTTGAGTTCAAATCCGTGGGTGACTTTTCAGGTTTCTTTATGGCTGTACAGAACCCTTTATTCTATGCAGATCTGCAATCTGCAATCAAGAGCGTACTCACTTTCTTTTCGGCAGAATCGCACCAAAGCTGCACTCGCTAGTCAGCTTCTCAATTGCCTGTTTTTGTTAAGCTTGCGCAGAACACTGTCCTCTATTAATCAATTTGCCAAGGTCAACTTCAGGCTGATGCTAGGCAAACCCCAAAAAGAGTTCTGTATGGGGAAAAAATACCCAAGTTGATGCAAAGGGCAAGGTGCTAGATGGGAAAGCCCTGCCTGAAGTAGAAGTACATAGCGGCGTAGCTTAGAAGGAAGCCCCAGTTGGAAAAAGGGGCAGCAAATGGAAGGCGATGATGGACTACTGGCACTTGCCTTCCATCACTCTCGTGAGACGTTTAGGCACAGCAGACTGGAGCTGTGTTTTTGGCAGAGGTGGGAATCGAACCCACAACCTTTTGGACCAGGTTATCAACATAGCCGCGCTCTACCAACTGAGCTATTCAAGCAGGCTCTTTAGGATGTGGCCTCAGGTTGGTATTGACTTTATTAGGCAGAAGATTGACTTCCAGCCCTGCCGGTCAATGCAGAGGCACAAGAGGACAATGGGTTATTACAGTCATCCAGAACCAATAGCATAAGGTCTAGTTTCCTGTGGTGTAATGGTTAAAACCAGGTTTCTGACCGTGGGGTCTTGAGTTCAATCCCGGGTGGTGACTTTTCAGGTTTCTTTATGGCTGTACAGAACCCTTTATTCTATGCAGATCTGCAATCTGCAATCAAGAGGTACTCTACTTTCTTTTCGGGAGATCGCACCAAGTGCACTCGCTAGTCAGCTTCTCAAATGCTGTTTTTTTAAGCTTGGCACAGAACCACTGTCCTCATTAATCAATTTAGGTGCTAGGCTGTGAGCAAACCCAAAAAGTTCGCGAACATATTTCGCGAAATTGCGCAAAAATGCGAGCGGTTGCGAACGGTTTTCGCGAACCCCATAGACTTCAATGGGAAAGCGAACTTTAACAATCTAGAAAAAGACATTTCTGGCGCAGAAAAATGATTTTAAAGTTGTTTAAAGGTGCAACGACCTGGAAACAGTGGCATGCCAGAGGGGGATCAAGGGCAAAAATGTATCTGAAAAAAATCTGCCTGTGTGTGCTTGGAAGAGATAGTGGTAGGGGGACGAGCTGTTGTGAATTCAGGACAGATGATAGTAAGCTTGCTGGCTAGTAATCTGCTTGATACTGTCTGTATTGGAGGGACAGAAGTCTGCAGGGATTTTGAGGGACATTTTAGGCTAGGTAGCTTTGCTGGCTAGTAATCTACTGTTCTCTTTAAACAACTGCCATCAGTTTGCCTTGTAGCATTGTTTGCCCAGTTTTTTTGGACGCAGCCACTGAAGCACAGTTTGCCAGAAAAATATGCATATAAATGCTGAAAAATAGTAATTTTTTCGCCATACGTTGAACCTTGTAAGACTTTGTTGCCCAGTTTTTTTGGACGCAGCCACTGAAGCACAGTTGCCAGAAAAATTATGCATAAATAAATGCTGGAAAATATAATTTTTTTGGTTGCAGCCACTGAGCACAGAGGCCAGAAAAATTATGCCATTAAATGCAGAAAATATGCATTTTTTTGGTCGCAAGCCACTGAAAGCACAGTTGCCAGAAATTTATGCCAATATAAATGCTGACAAATATAAATTTTTTGGTTGCAGCCACTGAAGCACAGAGGCCAGAAAAATATGCCATATAAAATGCTGAAAAATATAAATTTTTTTTGGTTTGCCAGCCACTGAAGCACAGAGGCCAGAAAAATTATGCCTATAAATGGCTGAAATATAAATTTTTTTGGTTGCAGCCACTGAAGCAACAGAGGCCAGAAAAATTATGCCATATAAATGCACGAAAATATGGCATTTTTTTGTCGCAGCCAACTGAAGCAACAGTTCCAGAAAAAATTATGCATATAAATGCAGAAAATATGCATTTTTTTGGACGCAGCCACTGGAAGCACAGTTGCCAGAAAAAATATGGCCATATAAATGCTGAAAATAGTCATTTTTTGCCACTAACAGTTGAGCTTGTAGACATTTTTGCCAGTTTTTTTTGGTTGGCAGCCACTGAAGCACAGGAGGCCAGAAAAATTAAACAAGTAGGCTTTGCACCCTAGTTTGTAACGGTGGCGGAGGGAGGAGGAGGACGCTAAAGGACAGCTGTGTGTGGAGTCATGAGGCTTAAGAGAAGGACAGCATGCATAGAAGTCAGACAAGTCTTCCGGCGTGCAGTAACCCTCCGAGATCCACCCCATCAATTCAATTTTAAATAAGGTCAGGTAATCGACACTTTTGTGACTAGGCGAAGTTCTCTTCTCAGTTACAATACCTCCTGCTGTCACCTGAAGGTCCTTTCTGAGAGCACACTTGAGGCTGGGCAAGACAAGGAGGTTCATGGCAATTGTGACAGCTCTGGCCACAGATCAAGCCTGCGCACCCAGTAGTCCAGGGGTTTCATCGCTCCTGCCAGAGTGTCGATATCTGCAGTTTATGCCCAAGGTTAGTCCGCTACTGCCGGTCGAGGCGTTTCTTTGAGGGTGGATCCAGAAGGGTTTGTGGCGCTGCCTTGACGAAAACATTTGCATGTCTGACGTTTACAGACTGGCCAAAGGGCTTTGTCTTGCAGGGTGCTCGTGGCAGGATTCTGCACCCTCTGCCCTTGGAATGTTTGATGAGTTCACTGAAGTGACATCCACCTCTTAAAAGCATTTGTACACATGTTTTGCAGGCTGGTTTTGGTAAATGCCGCATCTTTTCGGACTTGTGGTATGGTGGTAACATTTTCTGACAATTTATGCTTGTACCGGGGTCTAGTAGCGTTGCGACCCAGTACAGGTCCTTCTCCTAAGCCTCTTGATACGGGGGTCCTTCCACAGGCATGGACAGCATGAAAGACCCCATTCTCACAAGGTTGGATGCAAGAGCTATCCTCTCCGCTTTCCTCATTATCAAGGACTGCATCATCCACAGGTCTCCTCCCCCAGCCACGTACAAGACCAGGGTCCCCAAAGGTCACCACTAGCCCCCTGGGAAGCCTGCTCCTGTTGGTCCTCCTCCTCCTCCTCCACAAAGCCACTTCCTCCTCTTGACTCCACTTCCTGGAACCTTACCTGAGTTGCAGCAGGTGCCTGGGTTCGTTCTGGTGATTCCGACCAGAATTGCGTGCGCTTCAGCTCTCGTCACGCTGGTACTACAGCCTCATCGTCACTGCGTCGCACGGCCACGCTCCAAGGAAAAAGCGAAGGGTATAGGTCGCTCGATGGTGCCTTCGTGCGACTGACCATATTTGTCAACCTCTTCAAAGGTCGCATGAGCCTGCCAGGCCATCGCGCATAAAGCACCCAGTAACGGGAAAAATCCCCAGCTGTGCATCCAGTCCTACCCACCCCCAGTTCAAAAAAGGTACTCGTTGACGGCCCTTTGTTGTTGCAGCAGACGTTCCAACATAAGAGCGTTGAATTTCCGCGAGTCTGCTGTCGAAATCAAACGCCTGACTGGCATGTTGTTAAGCGCTGCTGAATGTTCAGCAAGGCGTGCTATGGCTGTGTAGGAACGTCTGAAATGGGCCGACACCATTCTGGATGGGTGAGAAACTCCTTGGAATCCTGGGTACTTGGGACAAACGTGGACTTTAAATTTAACACATGTGCCATGCAGGGCAACATGTGTTAAATTGCCTAGTCTCAACGCTGCAACAGAATTTGCTTCCATTGTCACACACCATTTTTCCGATCTGCAGTTGGTGTGGGGTCAGCCACCGATCGGCCTGTGCCTGCAGAGATGACAGGAGTACAGCATCCGGTATGGTTTTTGCTTTCCAGGCACGTCATCCCCAAGACAGCGTGACAACGGCGTACCTGGCACGTCGAATAGCCTAGGGGGAGCTGGGGGTGCACAGGTTGTGGAGGAGGAAGAGGAGGACCCAGCAGCAGAGTAAGAAGAGAAGAAGACGAGGTAGACGAGCGATGGAGGAGTAAGAGGTGGGTGGCCAGAACGCGCGTGCAATCCGTGGCGTGGACACAAAACTCCACTGTTTTGTTGAGCTACGCCATTCCTGCTTCCAGCCATTACAAGTTCAGCCCAGTGGGCAGTGGTAGGTGACATACCTGCCTGACCATGCTTGGAGGAACCATGCGTCAGTAGTCATATGGACCTTTGGCCAACACTAAGTGACAGAGATTGCGGTAACTTGGCTCTGCACATGTTGGTACAGGTGTGGTATTCCCTTTTTTAGAAAAAAAATTGCCGGCTGGGTACCTTCCATGCGGTGTCCCAATTGCTACAAATTTCGGAAGGCCTTCAGAGTCCCACCAAGCTGGTATGGTAAAAGCCTGGCGGGGCTAAGAGTGCAGACAGCCAGCTGTCAGACGCCGGGCAAGGGGGTGACAGTCAGAACATTGGCTTTCTTACGCCAAACATGGCCTTCACAGAAACTTGGCCTGGTGCAGATGACTGGGAATGGAAACAGGTGGTCAAGTGGAAGTTTGCGGAAGTGGAGGGTGGTTCAGACGGGTTCATGGAGAGCAGAGGTAGAGGGCAGTAAGATGCGGACCAGAAGGGTGTGGCTTTTAGTTTGCCCTTGTTGCCTTTGAGGTGTTGCTCCCAAAGTGCTTTGTGCTTGCGCTCATGTTGCCTTCGCATAGAAGTTGTACCTATGTGGCGTTGGGCTTACCAAAGGCTGCAGTTTCTGACTGCACTCATATGCAAATTACAATGCTTTTGTCAGAGGCACACACATTAAAAAAATCCAACCACTGCTGACTTTGGAAGTTGTGGCGATCTGGCGGTAACAGTAAGAAGTTGGCGGAGTGGCGGTATAGGTGGAGCAATGGCGGGTGCGTTGGCCGGCTGAACACAGGTGCCGATACATGTTGGGTTGCCCCTGCTGAATACCTGCGGGCCTGTCCTCCCTGCTTTTCTAAATCCTTATTCTCCACTGCCTCTCTGACTCTCGTCTCTCCATTGAACTAGCTCCTCTTGCTCTCTTCTCTAGGCACCCACAAAACATCATCTCCTCATCATCATTCTCCTCAGATGCCATCATTTCTTCCTTTGAAACACATCACAGAAAGGAAGCAGCAAGCGGGGACCTCCTCCTCATCACTCATTATGTCCCATCCTCTATCGTGTTAATCTGCAGAATTAAATCTGGTGTAAGGTCCTATCTCCTTCATCTTCTTCTGGCAATAATGGTTGCGCATTACTCAGTTCAAGAAACTCTTGGAAATAAAACTCCTCTGACGCCCAAGTGAAGAAGGGCACCGGTGGGGAAGGAAGTGTTACGTGGGTGGCCAAAGCAGTGAGGATGAGGAGGATGTTGTGGTAAGTTGAAACGGTAGAGGATGGGGTGTGTGCTGTGTAAGCCAGTCAACTACCTCTTCCGCATTTTGGGAGTTCAGGGTCCATTGGCTTTTTAAAACTGGGAAATTTTGCTAGGGGCGCACAGGATTGCATAGCAGCAACGGCCCTAGCACGGCCCTCTGCGTGGCGCCTGCCTTTGGCCTGGTCATTATTTTTAAAAAAAAACAACAACAACAAGCAAAAACTCAGTTGGTTTTTCTGGAAACGATAATCACACAGCTAGATGCGGTTGAAGAAAAACACTGTGCAAATAATGCCTTACAAAAGTCAACGTATACACTACTACAGCGGTGGATACGGATTACGTAAAAATATAATGAATGCTGCTTGAAAAAAAGTACTCAAGTGGTTTTTTCTAGAGAACGATAAATGATTATCATATATTAGACAAAATGTGAACAAGGTCACACAGCTCGATGGCGGGTTTTGAAGAAAACAGTGTGCAAATAATGCTACAAGGTCAACGTATACACCTACTCAGCGTGGATACGGATTACGTAAAATATATGAATGCTGGCTTGAAAAAAAGTAACTAAGTGGTTTTTCTAGAGACGATAATATTATCATATTTAGACAAAATGTGACAAGCTCACACAGCTCGATGGCGGGTTGAAGAAAACAGTGTGGGCAAATAATGCCTACAAGGTCAACCGTATACACTACTACAGCGGTGTCGGATTAACGTAAAATAATATGAATGCTGCTTGAAAAAAGTAATCAAGTGGTTTTTCTAGAGACGATAATATTAATCAATATTTAGACAAAAATTGTGAAACAATGCTCACACAGCTCGATGGCGGGTTGAAGAAAACACTGTGCAAAATAATGACTACAAGGTCAACGTATACACTACTACAGCGGTGGATACGGATTACGTAAAATATATGAATGCTGCTTGAAAAAAAGTAACTCAAGTGGTTTTTCTAGAGACGATAATATTATCAATATTTAGACAAATGTGAACAAGCTCACACGCTCGTGGCGGGTTGAAGAAAACCAGTGTGCATAATGCCTACAAGGTCCCACGTATACACTACTCAGCGGTGGATACGGATTACGTACAATATATGATGCTGCTTGAAAAAAAAGTAACTCAAGTGGTTTTTCTAAGAGACGATTATTATCAATATTTAGACAAAATGTGAACAAGCTCACACAGCCGATGGCGTTGAAGAAAACAGTGTGCAAATATGCCTACAAGGTCAACGTATACACTACTACAGCGTGGATACGGATTTACGTAAAATATGAAATGCTGCTTGAAAAAAAGTAACTCCAAGTGTTTTTCTAGAGACGATAATTATTATCAATCATTTAAGACAAAATGTGAACAAGCTCACACAGCTCGCATGGCGGGTTGAAGAAACATGTGCAAATAAGCCTACAAGGTCAACGTATACAACCTACTACCAAAGCGGTGGATACGGATTACGTAAAAATATATGAATGCTGCTGAAAAAAAGTAACTCAAGTGGTTTTTCTAGAGACGATAAATATTATCAAATATTTAGACAAAATGTGAAACAAGCTTCACACAGCTCGATGCGGGTTGAAGAAAACACTTGTGCAAAATAAATGCCTACAAGGCCAACGTATAACACTACTACAGCGGTGGATACGGATTACCGTAATATATGAATGCTGCTTGAAAAAAGTGACTCCGGTGTTTTTTCTGGAGACCGGTAATTTATGGATATTTAGACAGAAATGGGAACAGGTCACAAAGCTCGATGGCGGATTGAAGAAAACATGTGCAATAATGCCTAACAAGGCCAACGTATACACTAGCTACAGCGGTGGATACGGATTCGTAAAATATATTAATGGCTGCTTGAAAAAAAGTGAAACTCCGGTGTTTTTTTTCTGGAGACGTAAAATATTACTGGATAATTTAGACAGAATGGGAACAAGGTCACACAGCTCGAATGGCGGGTTTGAAGAAAACAGTGTGCAAAATAATGCCTACAGGGCAAATAATGCCTAAAAGGTCAACTTATACACTACTACAGCGGTAGTAAAATAAAAAAGTAAAATAAAAAAAAAATGAATATTAAAAAAAAATTAAAGTGGTGCTGCTTGAAACTAACTAGGAGCAGCAGATTAGGCACACCAGTCCCCCACTCCAACACTGCTTAGACTAATAGCACTGGGCTCTTATAGTAGTAGTAGTAAGTAGTAGTATAAACAACAAACAAATAAATAAAAGCAGTCCTTACAAGGACTACTGTTATTGCAGCGTCAGCAGATGAGTCAGAAAGCAGGAACAGCTGCCCACTGCAGCACATACAGAGCACTGCAGTAGAAGGTAGATTACTAGCCAAGCAAAGCTACCTAAGCTAAATGTCCCTCAACCCCTTGCAGAACTTCTGTCCCTCCAATAACAGAGCAAGTATCATAAACGATTAACTAGCAGGCAAAAACTTTCAACCTGCCCCAGAAATCACTTAACAGGCAGCAGCTCTCTCCTACACTATCTCTTCAGCACACCCACAGGCAGAGGTGAAAAACGCTGCAGGGCTTCGGTTTTTATAGGGACGGGGAGTGGTCCAGGAGAGCTTCCTGATTGGCTGCCATGTACCTGCTGGTCGGGGTGAGAGGGCAAAAAAAAGCGCCAAACATGGCGAACCCAAAAATGGCGAACGTCGCGCGACGTTCGCGAACTTCCCAGGCGAGCGGAACACCCGATGTTCGCCGCGAAACAAGTTCGCTCGGCGAACAGTTCGCGACATCTCTATAATCAATTTGCCAAGGTCAACTTCAGGCTGATGCTAGGCAAACCCCAAAAAAGAGTTCTTTATGGGGAAAAAAAATACCCAAGTAATGCAAAAGGCAAGGTGCTAGAGGGAAAGCCCTGGCCTGAAGTAAGAAGTACAATAGCGGCGTAGCTTAGAAGGACAGCACAGTGGAAAATGGAAAACCAAATGGACGGCGGATGATGGGACTACTGGCACTTGCCCTTCCTTCACTCTCGTGAGACAGCTTAGACACACGCTGACTGGGCTGCGTTTTTTGGCAGAGGTGGGAATCGAACCCACAATTTTGAACCAGGTTATCAAACGCATACGCGCGCCTCCACCAACTGAGCTATTCAAGCAGGCTCTTTTAGGACTGGGCCTCAGATTGGTATTGACTTTATCACACGCGCAGAAGATTGACTTCCAGCACTGCCGGTCAATCGCAGAGGCACAAGAAGCAATGCGGTTTATTAAGTCATCCCAGAACCATTAGCATAAGTTATGTTTCCTATGGTGTAACTGTTAAAACGCAGGTTTCTGACTGTGGGGGTCTTGAGTTCATAATCCCAGTGGGTGACTTTTCAGGTTTCTTTATGGCTGTACAGAACCCTTTATTCTATGCAGATCCTGCAATCTGCAACAAGAAGCGTACTCTACTTTCTTTCGGCAGAATCGCACAAAGCTGCCACTCGCCTAGTCGCTTCTCAATTGCCTGTTTTTGTTAAGCGTGGCGCAGAACACTGTCCTCATTAATCAATTTGCCAAAGGTCAACTTCAGCGCTGATGCTAGGCAAACCCCAAAAAGAGTTCTGTATGGGGAAAAAATTACCCAAGTTGATGCAAAAGGCAGGTGCTAGATGGAAAGCCTGGCCTGAGTAGAAGTACATAGGCGGCGTAGCTTAGAAGGACAGCCCCAGTTGGAAAAGGGGCAGCCAAATCGGATGGCGGATGATGACTA
>NC_054383.1:93224244-93238664 GCF_017654675.1 Xenopus laevis
AACAAGCAGAGAGATGTATGGGGGGAATGAAAGATACCGTCAATTTGATAGGCAGTTGAATGCAAGGGTGCTTGATGGAAGCCCTGGACCTGATACGACTGACTACATAGCGGCGCTAGCTAGAGGAAGCACAGCTCCTCAGTTGGAAATAAAGGAGCGCTGTCCTAAGAGTGAAAGTCGGATGAGTGGAGGTCTTCTGGCACGTAGCGGGCTCCGCATCGAGTGCTCACGTGAGGATGGTTTGTATAAGGGACAACAGAATGGCTGTGGTGGCAGAGGTGGGAATCGAACCCACAACCTTTTGGACCAGGTTATCAACCATAGCCGCGCGCTCTACCAACTGAGCTATTCAAGCAGGCTCTTTTAGGACTGGGCCTCAGGTTGGTATTGACTTTATTAGGCAGAAGATTGACTTCCAGCCCTGCCGGTCAATGCAGAGGCACAAGAGGACAATGGGTTATTACAGTCATCCAGAACAATAGCATAAGGTCTAGTTTCCTGTGGTGTAATGGTTAAAACGCAGGTTTCTGACCGTGGGGTCTTGAGTTCAAATCCCGGGTGGGTGACTTTTCAGGTTTCTTTATGGCTGTACAGAACCCTTTATTCTATGCAGATCTGCAATCTGCAATCAAGAGCGTACTCTACTTTCTTTTCGGCAGAATCGCACCAAAGCTGCACTCGCTAGTCAGCTTCTCAAATGCTTGTTTTTTTTAAGCTTGGCACAGAACCACTGTCCTCATTAATCAATTTGCCAAGGTCAACTTCAGGCTGATGCTAGGCAAACCCCAAAAAGAGTTCTGTATGGGGAAAAAATACCCAAGTTGATGCAAAGGGCAAGGTGCTAGATGGGGAAGCCCTGGCCTGAAGTAGAAGTACATAGCGGCGTAGCTTAGAAGGACAGCCCCAGTTGGAAAAAGGGGCAGCCAAATGGAAGGCGGATGATGGACTACTGGCACTTGCCCTTCCATCACTCTCGTGAGACGGTTTAGGCACAGCAGACTGGAGCTGTGTTTTTGGCAGAGGTGGGAATCGAACCCACAACCTTTTGGACCAGGTTATCAACCATAGCCGCGCGCTCTACCAACTGAGCTATTCAAGCAGGCTCTTTTAGGACTGGGCCTCAGGTTGGTATTGACTTTATTAGGCAGAAGATTGACTTCCAGCCCTGCCGGTCAATGCAGAGGCACAAGAGGACAATGGGTTATTACAGTCATCCAGAACCAATAGCATAAGGTCTAGTTTCCTGTGGTGTAATGGTTAAAGCGCCTGTTTCTGCCCGTGGGGTCTTGAGTTCAAATCCTGGGTGGGTGACTTTTCAGGTTTCTTTATGCCTGTACAGAACCCTTTATTCTATGCAGATCTGCAATCTGCAATCAAGAGCGTACTCTACTTTCTTTTCGGCAGAATCGCACCAAAGCTGCACTCGCTAGTCAGCTTCTCAAATGCTTGTTTTTTTTAAGCTTGGCACAGAACACTGTCCTCATTAATCAATTTGCCAAGGTCAACTTCAGGCTGATGCTAGGCAAACCCCAAAAAGAGTTCTGTATGGGGAAAAAATACCCAAGTTGATGCAAAGGGCAAGGTGCTAGATGGGGAAGCCCTGGCCTGAAGTAGAAGTACATAGCGGCGTAGCTTAGAAGGACAGCCCCAGTTGGAAAAAGGGGCAGCCAAATGGAAGGCGGATGATGGACTACTGGCACTTGCCCTTCCATCACTCTCGTGAGATGGTTTAGGCACAGCAGACTGGAGCTGCGTTTTTGGCAGAGGTGGGAATTGAACCCACAACCTTTTGGACCAGGTTATCAACCATAGCCGCGCGCTCTACCAACTGAGCTATTCAAGCAGGCTCTTTT
Organism: Xenopus laevis; assembly: GCF_017654675.1. Lineage (NCBI taxonomy): Eukaryota > Metazoa > Chordata > Amphibia > Anura > Pipidae > Xenopus > Xenopus laevis. Next base: position 93,226,098 of record NC_054383.1, read on the forward strand.
AGGAATGGGCCTCAGGTTGGTATTGACTTTATTAGGCAGAAGATTGACTTCCAGCCCTGCCGGTCAATGCAGAGGCACAAGGGGACAATGGGTTATTACAGTCATCCAGAACCAATAGCAGAAGGTCTAGTTTCCTGTGGTGTAATGGTTAAAGCGCCTGTTTCTGCCCGTGGGGTCTTGAGTTCAAATCCTGGGTGGGTGACTTTTCAGGTTTCTTTATGCCTGTACAGAACCCTTTATTCTATGCAGATCTGCAATCTGCAATCAAGAGCGTACTCTACTTTCTTTTCGGCAGAATCGCACCAAAGCTGCACTCGCTAGTCAGCTTCTCAAATGCTTGTTTTTTTTAAGCTTGGCACAGAACACTGTCCTCATTAATCAATTTGCCAAGGTCAACTTCAGGCTGATGCTAGGCAAACCCCAAAAAGAGTTCTGTATGGGGAAAAAATACCCAAGTTGATGCAAAGGGCAAGGTGCTAGATGGGGAAGCCCTGGCCTGAAGTAGAAGTACATAGCGGCGTAGCTTAGAAGGACAGCCCCAGTTGGAAAAAGGGGCAGCCAAATGGAAGGCGGATGATGGACTACTGGCACTTGCCCTCCATCACTCTCGTGAGATGGTTTAGGCACAGCAGACTGGAGCTGTGTTTTTGGCAGAGGTGGGAATTGAACCCACAACCTTTTGGACCAGGTTATCAACCATAGCCGCGCGCTCTACCAACTGAGCTATTCAAGCAGGCTCTTTAGGAATGGGCCTCAGGTTGGTATTGACTTTATTAGGCAGAAGATTGACTTCCAGCCCTGCCGGTCAATGCAGAGGCACAAGGGGACAATGGGTTATTACAGTCATCCAGAACCAATAGCAGAAGGTCTAGTTTCCTGTGGTGTAATGGTTAAAGCGCCAGTTTCTGCCCGTGGGGTCTTGAGTTCAAATCCCGGGTGGGTGACTTTTCAGGTTTCTTTATGCCTGTACAGAACCCTTTATTCTATGCAGATCTGCAATCAAGAGCGTACTCTACTTTCTTTTCGGCAGAATCGCACCAAAGCTGCACTCGCTAGTCAGCTTCTCAAATGCTTGTTTTTTTTAAGCTTGGCACAGAACACTGTCCTCATTAATCAATTTGCCAAGGTCAACTTCAGGCTGATGCTAGGCAAACCCCAAAAAGAGTTCTGTATGGGGAAAAAATACCCAAGTTGATGCAAAGGGCAAGGTGCTAGATGGGAAAGCCCTGGCCTGAAGTAGAAGTACATAGCGGCGTAGCTTAGAAGGACAGCCCCAGTTGGAAAAAGGGGCAGCCAAATGGAAGGCGGATGATGGACTACTGGCACTTGCCCTTCCATCACTCTCGTGAGATGGTTTAGGCACAGCAGACTGGAGCTGTGTTTTTGGCAGAGGTGGGAATTGAACCCACAACCTTTTGGACCAGGTTATCAACCATAGCCGCGCGCTCTACCAACTGAGCTATTCAAGCAGGCTCTTTTAGGAATGGGCCTCAGGTTGGTATTGACTTTATTAGGCAGAAGATTGACTTCCAGCCCTGCCGGTCAATGCAGAGGCACAAGGGGACAATGGGTTATTACAGTCATCCAGAACCAATAGCAGAAGGTCTAGTTTCCTGTGGTGTAATGGTTAAAGCGCCAGTTTCTGCCCGTGGGGTCTTGAGTTCAAATCCCGGGTGGGTGACTTTTCAGGTTTCTTTATGCCTGTACAGAACCCTTTATTCTATGCAGATCTGCAATCAAGAGCGTACTCTACTTTCTTTTCGGCAGAAACGCACCAAAGCTGCACTCGCTAGTCAGCTTCTCAAATGCTTGTTTTTTTTAAGCTTGGCACAGAACACTGTCCTCATTAATCAATTTGCCAAGGTCAACTTCAGGCTGATGCTAGGCAAACCCCAAAAAGAGTTCTGTATGGGGAAAAAATACCCAAGTTGATGCAAAGGGCAAGGTGCTAGATGGGAAAGCCCTGGCCTGAAGTAGAAGTACATAGCGGCGTAGCTTAAAAGACAGCCCCAGTTGGAAAAAGGGGCAGCCAAATGGAAGGCGGATGATGGACTACTGGCACTTGCTCCTCCATCACTCTCGAGAGATGGTTTAGGCACAGCAGACTGGAGCTGTGTTTTTGGCAGAGGTGGGAATTGAACCCACAACCTTTTGGACCAGGTTATCAACCATAGCCGCGCGCTCTACCAACTGAGCTATTCAAGCAGGCTCTTTTAGGAATGGGCCTCAGGTTGGTATTGACTTTATTAGGCAGAAGATTGACTTCCAGCCCTGCCGGTCAATGCAGAGGCACAAGGGGACAATGGGTTATTACAGTCATCCAGAACCAATAGCAGGAGGTCTAGTTTCCTCTGGTGTAATGGTTAAAGCGCCTGTTTCTGCCCGTGGGGTCTTGAGTTCAAATCCCGGGTGGGTGACTTTTCAGGTTTCTTTATGCCTGTACAGAACCCTTTATTCTATGCAGATCTGCAATCAAGAGCGTACTCTACTTTCTTTTCGGCAGAAACGCACCAAAGCTGCACTCGCTAGTCAGCTTCTCAAATGCTTGTTTTTTTTAAGCTTGGCACAGAACACTGTCCTCTTTAATCAATTTGCCAAGGTCAACTTCAGGTCTGATGCTAGGCAAACCCCAAAAAGGGTTCTGTATGGGGAAAAAATACCCAAGTTGATGCAAAGGGCAAGGTGCTAGATGGGAAAGCCCTGGCCTGAAGTAGAAGTACATAGCGGCGTAGCTTAAAAAGACAGCCCCAGTTGGAAAAAGGGGCAGCCAAATGGAAGGCGGATGATGGACTACTGGCACTTGCTCCTCCATCACTCTCGAGAGATGGTTTAGGCACAGCAGACTGGAGCTGTGTTTTTGGCAGAGGTGGGAATTGAACCCACAACCTTTTGGACCAGGTTATCAACCATAGCCGCGCGCTCTACCAACTGAGCTATTCAAGCAGGCTCTTTTAGGAATGGGCCTCAGGTTGGTATTGACTTTATTAGGCAGAAGATTGACTTCCAGCCCTGCCGGTCAATGCAGAGGCACAAGGGGACAATGGGTTATTACAGTCATCCAGAACCAATAGCAGGAGGTCTAGTTTCCTCTGGTGTAATGGTTAAAGCGCCTGTTTCTGCCCGTGGGGTCTTGAGTTCAAATCCCGGGTGGGTGACTTTTCAGGTTTCTTTATGCCTGTACAGAACCCTTTATTCTATGCAGATCTGCAATCAAGAGCGTACTCTACTTTCTTTTCGGCAGAAACGCACCAAAGCTGCACTCGCTAGTCAGCTTCTCAAATGCTTGTTTTTTTTAAGCTTGGCACAGAACACTGTCCTCTTTAATCAATTTGCCAAGGTCAACTTCGGTCTGATGCTAGGCAAACCCCAAAAAGGGTTCTGTATGGGGAAAAAATACCCAAGTTGATGCAAAGGGCAAGGTGCTAGATGGGAAAGCCCTGGCCTGAAGTAGAAGTACATAGCGGCGTAGCTTAAAAAGACAGCCCCAGTTGGAAAAAGGGGCAGCCAAATGGAAGGCGGATGATGGACTACTGGCACTTGCTCCTCCATCACTCTCGAGAGATGGTTTAGGCACAGCAGACTGGAGCTGTGTTTTTGGCAGAGGTGGGAATTGAACCCACAACCTTTTGGACCAGGTTATCAACCATAGCCGCGCGCTCTACCAACTGAGCTATTCAAGCAGGCTCTTTTAGGAATGGGCCTCAGGTTGGTATTGACTTTATTAGGCAGAAGATTGACTTCCAGCCCTGCCGGTCAATGCAGAGGCACAAGGGGACAATGGGTTATTACAGTCATCCAGAACCAATAGCAGGAGGTCTAGTTTCCTCTGGTGTAATGGTTAAAGCGCCTGTTTCTGCCCGTGGGGTCTTGAGTTCAAATCCCGGGTGGGTGACTTTTCAGGTTTCTTTATGCCTGTACAGAACCCTTTATTCTATGCAGATCTGCAATCAAGAGCGTACTCTACTTTCTTTTCGGCAGAAACGCACCAAAGCTGCACTCGCTAGTCAGCTTCTCAAATGCTTGTTTTTTTTAAGCTTGGCACAGAACACTGTCCTCTTTAATCAATTTGCCAAGGTTAACTTCGGTCTGATGCTAGGCAAACCCCAAAAAGGGTTCTGTATGGGGAAAAAATACCCAAGTTGATGCAAAGGGCAAGGTGCTAGATGGGAAAGCCCTGGCCTGAAGTAGAAGTACATAGCGGCGTAGCTTAAAAGACAGCCCCAGTTGGAAAAAGGGGCAGCCAAATGGAAGGCGGATGATGGACTACTGGCACTTGCTCCTCCATCACTCTCGAGAGATGGTTTAGGCACAGCAGACTGGAGCTGTGTTTTTGGCAGAGGTGGGAATTGAACCCACAACCTTTTGGACCAGGTTATCAACCATAGCCGCGCGCTCTACCAACTGAGCTATTCAAGCAGGCTCTTTTAGGAATGGGCCTCAGGTTGGTATTGACTTTATTAGGCAGAAGATTGACTTCCAGCCCTGCCGGTCAATGCAGAGGCACAAGGGGACAATGGGTTATTACAGTCATCCAGAACCAATAGCAGGAGGTCTAGTTTCCTCTGGTGTAATGGTTAAAGCGCCAGTTTCTGCCCGTGGGGTCTTGAGTTCAAATCCCGGGTGGGTGACTTTTCAGGTTTCTTTATGCCTGTACAGAACCCTTTATTCTATGCAGATCTGCAATCAAGAGCGTACTCTACTTTCTTTTCGGCAGAAACGCACCAAAGCTGCACTCGCTAGTCAGCTTCTCAAATGCTTGTTTTTTTTAAGCTTGGCACAGAACACTGTCCTCTTTAATCAATTTGCCAAGGTTAACTTCGGTCTGATGCTAGGCAAACCCCAAAAAGGGTTCTGTATGGGGAAAAAATACCCAAGTTGATGCAAAGGGCAAGGTGCTAGATGGGAAAGCCCTGGCCTGAAGTAGAAGTACATAGCGGCGTAGCTTAAAAAGACAGCCCCAGTTGGAAAAAGGGGCAGCCAAATGGAAGGCGGATGATGGACTACTGGCACTTGCTCCTCCATCACTCTCGAGAGATGGTTTAGGCACAGCAGACTGGAGCTGTGTTTTTGGCAGAGGTGGGAATTGAACCCACAACCTTTTGGACCAGGTTATCAACCATAGCCGCGCGCTCTACCAACTGAGCTATTCAAGCAGGCTCTTTTAGGAATGGGCCTCAGGTTGGTATTGACTTTATTAGGCAGAAGATTGACTTCCAGCCCTGCCGGTCAATGCAGAGGCACAAGGGGACAATGGGTTATTACAGTCATCCAGAACCAATAGCAGGAGGTCTAGTTTCCTCTGGTGTAATGGTTAAAGCGCCTGTTTCTGCCCGTGGGGTCTTGAGTTCAAATCCCGGGTGGGTGACTTTTCAGGTTTCTTTATGCCTGTACAGAACCCTTTATTCTATGCAGATCTGCAATCAAGAGCGTACTCTACTTTCTTTTCGGCAGAAACGCACCAAAGCTGCACTCGCTAGTCAGCTTCTCAAATGCTTGTTTTTTTTAAGCTTGGCACAGAACACTGTCCTCTTTAATCAATTTGCCAAGGTTAACTTCGGTCTGATGCTAGGCAAACCCCAAAAAGGGTTCTGTATGGGGAAAAAATACCCAAGTTGATGCAAAGGGCAAGGTGCTAGATGGGAAAGCCCTGGCCTGAAGTAGAAGTACATAGCGGCGTAGCTTAAAAGACAGCCCCAGTTGGAAAAAGGGGCAGCCAAATGGAAGGCGGATGATGGACTACTGGCACTTGCTCCTCCATCACTCTCGAGAGATGGTTTAGGCACAGCAGACTGGAGCTGTGTTTTTGGCAGAGGTGGGAATTGAACCCACAACCTTTTGGACCAGGTTATCAACCATAGCCGCGCGCTCTACCAACTGAGCTATTCAAGCAGGCTCTTTTAGGAATGGGCCTCAGGTTGGTATTGACTTTATTAGGCAGAAGATTGACTTCCAGCCCTGCCGGTCAATGCAGAGGCACAAGGGGACAATGGGTTATTACAGTCATCCAGAACCAATAGCAGGAGGTCTAGTTTCCTCTGGTGTAATGGTTAAAGCGCCTGTTTCTGCCCGTGGGGTCTTGAGTTCAAATCCCGGGTGGGTGACTTTTCAGGTTTCTTTATGCCTGTACAGAACCCTTTATTCTATGCAGATCTGCAATCAAGAGCGTACTCTACTTTCTTTTCGGCAGAAACGCACCAAAGCTGCACTCGCTAGTCAGCTTCTCAAATGCTTGTTTTTTTTAAGCTTGGCACAGAACACTGTCCTCTTTAATCAATTTGCCAAGGTTAACTTCGGTCTGATGCTAGGCAAACCCCAAAAAGGGTTCTGTATGGGGAAAAAATACCCAAGTTGATGCAAAGGGCAAGGTGCTAGATGGGAAAGCCCTGGCCTGAAGTAGAAGTACATAGCGGCGTAGCTTAAAAAGACAGCCCCAGTTGGAAAAAGGGGCAGCCAAATGGAAGGCGGATGATGGACTACTGGCACTTGCTCCTCCATCACTCTCGAGAGATGGTTTAGGCACAGCAGACTGGAGCTGTGTTTTTGGCAGAGGTGGGAATTGAACCCACAACCTTTTGGACCAGGTTATCAACCATAGCCGCGCGCTCTACCAACTGAGCTATTCAAGCAGGCTCTTTTAGGAATGGGCCTCAGGTTGGTATTGACTTTATTAGGCAGAAGATTGACTTCCAGCCCTGCCGGTCAATGCAGAGGCACAAGGGGACAATGGGTTATTACAGTCATCCAGAACCAATAGCAGGAGGTCTAGTTTCCTCTGGTGTAATGGTTAAAGCGCCTGTTTCTGCCCGTGGGGTCTTGAGTTCAAATCCCGGGTGGGTGACTTTTCAGGTTTCTTTATGCCTGTACAGAACCCTTTATTCTATGCAGATCTGCAATCAAGAGCGTACTCTACTTTCTTTTCGGCAGAAACGCACCAAAGCTGCACTCGCTAGTCAGCTTCTCAAATGCTTGTTTTTTTAAGCTTGGCACAGAACACTGTCCTCTTTAATCAATTTGCCAAGGTCAACTTCGGTCTGATGCTAGGCAAACCCCAAAAAGGGTTCTGTATGGGGAAAAAATACCCAAGTTGATGCAAAGGGCAAGGTGCTAGATGGGAAAGCCCTGGCCTGAAGTAGAAGTACATAGCGGCGTAGCTTAAAAGACAGCCCCAGTTGGAAAAAGGGGCAGCCAAATGGAAGGCGGATGATGGACTACTGGCACTTGCTCCTCCATCACTCTCGAGAGATGGTTTAGGCACAGCAGACTGGAGCTGTGTTTTTGGCAGAGGTGGGAATTGAACCCACAACCTTTTGGACCAGGTTATCAACCATAGCCGCGCGCTCTACCAACTGAGCTATTCAAGCAGGCTCTTTTAGGAATGGGCCTCAGGTTGGTATTGACTTTATTAGGCAGAAGATTGACTTCCAGCCCTGCCGGTCAATGCAGAGGCACAAGGGGACAATGGGTTATTACAGTCATCCAGAACCAATAGCAGGAGGTCTAGTTTCCTCTGGTGTAATGGTTAAAGCGCCTGTTTCTGCCCGTGGGGTCTTGAGTTCAAATCCCGGGTGGGTGACTTTTCAGGTTTCTTTATGCCTGTACAGAACCCTTTATTCTATGCAGATCTGCAATCAAGAGCGTACTCTACTTTCTTTTCGGCAGAAACGCACCAAAGCTGCACTCGCTAGTCAGCTTCTCAAATGCTTGTTTTTTTAAGCTTGGCACAGAACACTGTCCTCTTTAATCAATTTGCCAAGGTCAACTTCGGTCTGATGCTAGGCAAACCCCAAAAAGGGTTCTGTATGGGGAAAAAATACCCAAGTTGATGCAAAGGGCAAGGTGCTAGATGGGAAAGCCCTGGCCTGAAGTAGAAGTACATAGCGGCGTAGCTTAAAAAGACAGCCCCAGTTGGAAAAAGGGGCAGCCAAATGGAAGGCGGATGATGGACTACTGGCACTTGCTCCTCCATCACTCTCGAGAGATGGTTTAGGCACAGCAGACTGGAGCTGTGTTTTTGGCAGAGGTGGGAATTGAACCCACAACCTTTTGGACCAGGTTATCAACCATAGCCGCGCGCTCTACCAACTGAGCTATTCAAGCAGGCTCTTTTAGGAATGGGCCTCAGGTTGGTATTGACTTTATTAGGCAGAAGATTGACTTCCAGCCCTGCCGGTCAATGCAGAGGCACAAGGGGACAATGGGTTATTACAGTCATCCAGAACCAATAGCAGGAGGTCTAGTTTCCTCTGGTGTAATGGTTAAAGCGCCTGTTTCTGCCCGTGGGGTCTTGAGTTCAAATCCCGGGTGGGTGACTTTTCAGGTTTCTTTATGCCTGTACAGAACCCTTTATTCTATGCAGATCTGCAATCAAGAGCGTACTCTACTTTCTTTTCGGCAGAAACGCACCAAAGCTGCACTCGCTAGTCAGCTTCTCAAATGCTTGTTTTTTTTAAGCTTGGCACAGAACACTGTCCTCTTTAATCAATTTGCCAAGGTTAACTTCGGTCTGATGCTAGGCAAACCCCAAAAAGGGTTCTGTATGGGGAAAAAATACCCAAGTTGATGCAAAGGGCAAGGTGCTAGATGGGAAAGCCCTGGCCTGAAGTAGAAGTACATAGCGGCGTAGCTTAAAAAGACAGCCCCAGTTGGAAAAAGGGGCAGCCAAATGGAAGGCGGATGATGGACTACTGGCACTTGCTCCTCCATCACTCTCGAGAGATGGTTTAGGCACAGCAGACTGGAGCTGTGTTTTTGGCAGAGGTGGGAATTGAACCCACAACCTTTTGGACCAGGTTATCAACCATAGCCGCGCGCTCTACCAACTGAGCTATTCAAGCAGGCTCTTTTAGGAATGGGCCTCAGGTTGGTATTGACTTTATTAGGCAGAAGATTGACTTCCAGCCCTGCCGGTCAATGCAGAGGCACAAGGGGACAATGGGTTATTACAGTCATCCAGAACCAATAGCAGGAGGTCTAGTTTCCTCTGGTGTAATGGTTAAAGCGCCTGTTTCTGCCCGTGGGGTCTTGAGTTCAAATCCCGGGTGGGTGACTTTTCAGGTTTCTTTATGCCTGTACAGAACCCTTTATTCTATGCAGATCTGCAATCAAGAGCGTACTCTACTTTCTTTTCGGCAGAAACGCACCAAAGCTGCACTCGCTAGTCAGCTTCTCAAATGCTTGTTTTTTTTAAGCTTGGCACAGAACACTGTCCTCTTTAATCAATTTGCCAAGGTTAACTTCGGTCTGATGCTAGGCAAACCCCAAAAAGGGTTCTGTATGGGGAAAAAATACCCAAGTTGATGCAAAGGGCAAGGTGCTAGATGGGAAAGCCCTGGCCTGAAGTAGAAGTACATAGCGGCGTAGCTTAAAAAGACAGCCCCAGTTGGAAAAAGGGGCAGCCAAATGGAAGGCGGATGATGGACTACTGGCACTTGCTCCTCCATCACTCTCGAGAGATGGTTTAGGCACAGCAGACTGGAGCTGTGTTTTTGGCAGAGGTGGGAATTGAACCCACAACCTTTTGGACCAGGTTATCAACCATAGCCGCGCGCTCTACCAACTGAGCTATTCAAGCAGGCTCTTTTAGGAATGGGCCTCAGGTTGGTATTGACTTTATTAGGCAGAAGATTGACTTCCAGCCCTGCCGGTCAATGCAGAGGCACAAGGGGACAATGGGTTATTACAGTCATCCAGAACCAATAGCAGGAGGTCTAGTTTCCTCTGGTGTAATGGTTAAAGCGCCTGTTTCTGCCCGTGGGGTCTTGAGTTCAAATCCCGGGTGGGTGACTTTTCAGGTTTCTTTATGCCTGTACAGAACCCTTTATTCTATGCAGATCTGCAATCAAGAGCGTACTCTACTTTCTTTTCGGCAGAAACGCACCAAAGCTGCACTCGCTAGTCAGCTTCTCAAATGCTTGTTTTTTTTAAGCTTGGCACAGAACACTGTCCTCTTTAATCAATTTGCCAAGGTTAACTTCGGTCTGATGCTAGGCAAACCCCAAAAAGGGTTCTGTATGGGGAAAAAATACCCAAGTTGATGCAAAGGGCAAGGTGCTAGATGGGAAAGCCCTGGCCTGAAGTAGAAGTACATAGCGGCGTAGCTTAAAAAGACAGCCCCAGTTGGAAAAAGGGGCAGCCAAATGGAAGGCGGATGATGGACTACTGGCACTTGCTCCTCCATCACTCTCGAGAGATGGTTTAGGCACAGCAGACTGGAGCTGTGTTTTTGGCAGAGGTGGGAATTGAACCCACAACCTTTTGGACCAGGTTATCAACCATAGCCGCGCGCTCTACCAACTGAGCTATTCAAGCAGGCTCTTTTAGGAATGGGCCTCAGGTTGGTATTGACTTTATTAGGCAGAAGATTGACTTCCAGCCCTGCCGGTCAATGCAGAGGCACAAGGGGACAATGGGTTATTACAGTCATCCAGAACCAATAGCAGGAGGTCTAGTTTCCTCTGGTGTAATGGTTAAAGCGCCTGTTTCTGCCCGTGGGGTCTTGAGTTCAAATCCCGGGTGGGTGACTTTTCAGGTTTCTTTATGCCTGTACAGAACCCTTTATTCTATGCAGATCTGCAATCAAGAGCGTACTCTACTTTCTTTTCGGCAGAAACGCACCAAAGCTGCACTCGCTAGTCAGCTTCTCAAATGCTTGTTTTTTTTAAGCTTGGCACAGAACACTGTCCTCTTTAATCAATTTGCCAAGGTTAACTTCGGTCTGATGCTAGGCAAACCCCAAAAAGGGTTCTGTATGGGGAAAAAATACCCAAGTTGATGCAAAGGGCAAGGTGCTAGATGGGAAAGCCCTGGCCTGAAGTAGAAGTACATAGCGGCGTAGCTTAAAAGACAGCCCCAGTTGGAAAAAGGGGCAGCCAAATGGAAGGCGGATGATGGACTACTGGCACTTGCTCCTCCATCACTCTCGAGAGATGGTTTAGGCACAGCAGACTGGAGCTGTGTTTTTGGCAGAGGTGGGAATTGAACCCACAACCTTTTGGACCAGGTTATCAACCATAGCCGCGCGCTCTACCAACTGAGCTATTCAAGCAGGCTCTTTTAGGAATGGGCCTCAGGTTGGTATTGACTTTATTAGGCAGAAGATTGACTTCCAGCCCTGCCGGTCAATGCAGAGGCACAAGGGGACAATGGGTTATTACAGTCATCCAGAACCAATAGCAGGAGGTCTAGTTTCCTCTGGTGTAATGGTTAAAGCGCCTGTTTCTGCCCGTGGGGTCTTGAGTTCAAATCCCGGGTGGGTGACTTTTCAGGTTTCTTTATGCCTGTACAGAACCCTTTATTCTATGCAGATCTGCAATCAAGAGCGTACTCTACTTTCTTTTCGGCAGAAACGCACCAAAGCTGCACTCGCTAGTCAGCTTCTCAAATGCTTGTTTTTTTTAAGCTTGGCACAGAACACTGTCCTCTTTAATCAATTTGCCAAGGTTAACTTCGGTCTGATGCTAGGCAAACCCCAAAAAGGGTTCTGTATGGGGAAAAAATACCCAAGTTGATGCAAAGGGCAAGGTGCTAGATGGGAAAGCCCTGGCCTGAAGTAGAAGTACATAGCGGCGTAGCTTAAAAAGACAGCCCCAGTTGGAAAAAGGGGCAGCCAAATGGAAGGCGGATGATGGACTACTGGCACTTGCTCCTCCATCACTCTCGAGAGATGGTTTAGGCACAGCAGACTGGAGCTGTGTTTTTGGCAGAGGTGGGAATTGAACCCACAACCTTTTGGACCAGGTTATCAACCATAGCCGCGCGCTCTACCAACTGAGCTATTCAAGCAGGCTCTTTTAGGAATGGGCCTCAGGTTGGTATTGACTTTATTAGGCAGAAGATTGACTTCCAGCCCTGCCGGTCAATGCAGAGGCACAAGGGGACAATGGGTTATTACAGTCATCCAGAACCAATAGCAGGAGGTCTAGTTTCCTCTGGTGTAATGGTTAAAGCGCCTGTTTCTGCCCGTGGGGTCTTGAGTTCAAATCCCGGGTGGGTGACTTTTCAGGTTTCTTTATGCCTGTACAGAACCCTTTATTCTATGCAGATCTGCAATCAAGAGCGTACTCTACTTTCTTTTCGGCAGAAACGCACCAAAGCTGCACTCGCTAGTCAGCTTCTCAAATGCTTGTTTTTTTTAAGCTTGGCACAGAACACTGTCCTCTTTAATCAATTTGCCAAGGTTAACTTCGGTCTGATGCTAGGCAAACCCCAAAAAGGGTTCTGTATGGGGAAAAAATACCCAAGTTGATGCAAAGGGCAAGGTGCTAGATGGGAAAGCCCTGGCCTGAAGTAGAAGTACATAGCGGCGTAGCTTAAAAAGACAGCCCCAGTTGGAAAAAGGGGCAGCCAAATGGAAGGCGGATGATGGACTACTGGCACTTGCTCCTCCATCACTCTCGAGAGATGGTTTAGGCACAGCAGATGAATGGAGTTGGTGGTTTTGGCCAGGGATCAGTGGAATTGAACCCACAAGCCTTTTGGACCAGGTTATCAACATAGCCGCGCGCTCTCCAACTGAGGCTATTCAAGCAGGCTCTTTAGAATATGGGCTCAGGTTTGGTATTTGACTTT
>NC_054383.1:93238674-93290763 GCF_017654675.1 Xenopus laevis
GCGTTTCTGCCGAAAAGAAAGTAGAGTACGCTCTTGATTGCAGATCTGCATAGAATAAGGGTTCTGTACAGGCATAAAGAAACCTGAAAAGTCACCCACCCGGGATTTGAACTCAAGACCCCACGGGCAGAAACAGGCGCTTTAACCATTACACCAGAGGAAACTAGACCTCCTGCTATTGGTTCTGGATGACTGTAATAACCCATTGTCCCCTTGTGCCTCTGCATTGACCGGCAGGGCTGGAAGTCAATCTTCTGCCTAATAAAGTCAATACCAACCTGAGGCCCATTCCTAAAAGAGCCTGCTTGAATAGCTCAGTTGGTAGAGCGCGCGGCTATGGTTGATAACCTGGTCCAAAAGGTTGTGGGTTCAATTCCCACCTCTGCCAAAAACACAGCTCCAGTCTGCTGTGCCTAAACCATCTCTCGAGAGTGATGGAGGAGCAAGTGCCAGTAGTCCATCATCCGCCTTCCATTTGGCTGCCCCTTTTTCCAACTGGGGCTGTCTTTTTAAGCTACGCCGCTATGTACTTCTACTTCAGGCCAGGGCTTTCCCATCTAGCACCTTGCCCTTTGCATCAACTTGGGTATTTTTTCCCCATACAGAACCCTTTTTGGGGTTTGCCTAGCATCAGACCGAAGTTAACCTTGGCAAATTGATTAAAGAGGACAGTGTTCTGTGCCAAGCTTAAAAAAAACAAGCATTTGAGAAGCTGACTAGCGAGTGCAGCTTTGGTGCGTTTCTGCCGAAAAGAAAGTAGAGTACGCTCTTGATTGCAGATCTGCATAGAATAAAGGGTTCTGTACAGGCATAAAGAAACCTGAAAAGTCACCCACCCGGGATTTGAACTCAAGACCCCACGGGCAGAAACAGGCGCTTTAACCATTACACCAGAGGAAACTAGACCTCCTGCTATTGGTTCTGGATGACTGTAATAACCCATTGTCCCCTTGTGCCTCTGCATTGACCGGCAGGGCTGGAAGTCAATCTTCTGCCTAATAAAGTCAATACCAACCTGAGGCCCATTCCTAAAAGAGCCTGCTTGAATAGCTCAGTTGGTAGAGCGCGCGGCTATGGTTGATAACCTGGTCCAAAAGGTTGTGGGTTCAATTCCCACCTCTGCCAAAAACACAGCTCCAGTCTGCTGTGCCTAAACCATCTCTCGAGAGTGATGGAGGAGCAAGTGCCAGTAGTCCATCATCCGCCTTCCATTTGGCTGCCCCTTTTTCCAACTGGGGCTGTCTTTTTAAGCTACGCCGCTATGTACTTCTACTTCAGGCCAGGGCTTTCCCATCTAGCACCTTGCCCTTTGCATCAACTTGGGTATTTTTTCCCCATACAGAACCCTTTTTGGGGTTTGCCTAGCATCAGACCGAAGTTAACCTTGGCAAATTGATTAAAGAGGACAGTGTTCTGTGCCAAGCTTAAAAAAAACAAGCATTTGAGAAGCTGACTAGCGAGTGCAGCTTTGGTGCGTTTCTGCCGAAAAGAAAGTAGAGTACGCTCTTGATTGCAGATCTGCATAGAATAAAGGGTTCTGTACAGGCATAAAGAAACCTGAAAAGTCACCCACCCGGGATTTGAACTCAAGACCCCACGGGCAGAAACAGGCGCTTTAACCATTACACCAGAGGAAACTAGACCTCCTGCTATTGGTTCTGGATGACTGTAATAACCCATTGTCCCCTTGTGCCTCTGCATTGACCGGCAGGGCTGGAAGTCAATCTTCTGCCTAATAAAGTCAATACCAACCTGAGGCCCATTCCTAAAAGAGCCTGCTTGAATAGCTCAGTTGGTAGAGCGCGCGGCTATGGTTGATAACCTGGTCCAAAAGGTTGTGGGTTCAATTCCCACCTCTGCCAAAAACACAGCTCCAGTCTGCTGTGCCTAAACCATCTCTCGAGAGTGATGGAGGAGCAAGTGCCAGTAGTCCATCATCCGCCTTCCATTTGGCTGCCCCTTTTTCCAACTGGGGCTGTCTTTTTAAGCTACGCCGCTATGTACTTCTACTTCAGGCCAGGGCTTTCCCATCTAGCACCTTGCCCTTTGCATCAACTTGGGTATTTTTTCCCCATACAGAACCCTTTTTGGGGTTTGCCTAGCATCAGACCGAAGTTAACCTTGGCAAATTGATTAAAGAGGACAGTGTTCTGTGCCAAGCTTAAAAAAAACAAGCATTTGAGAAGCTGACTAGCGAGTGCAGCTTTGGTGCGTTTCTGCCGAAAAGAAAGTAGAGTACGCTCTTGATTGCAGATCTGCATAGAATAAAGGGTTCTGTACAGGCATAAAGAAACCTGAAAAGTCACCCACCCGGGATTTGAACTCAAGACCCCACGGGCAGAAACAGGCGCTTTAACCATTACACCAGAGGAAACTAGACCTCCTGCTATTGGTTCTGGATGACTGTAATAACCCATTGTCCCCTTGTGCCTCTGCATTGACCGGCAGGGCTGGAAGTCAATCTTCTGCCTAATAAAGTCAATACCAACCTGAGGCCCATTCCTAAAAGAGCCTGCTTGAATAGCTCAGTTGGTAGAGCGCGCGGCTATGGTTGATAACCTGGTCCAAAAGGTTGTGGGTTCAATTCCCACCTCTGCCAAAAACACAGCTCCAGTCTGCTGTGCCTAAACCATCTCTCGAGAGTGATGGAGGAGCAAGTGCCAGTAGTCCATCATCCGCCTTCCATTTGGCTGCCCCTTTTTCCAACTGGGGCTGTCTTTTTAAGCTACGCCGCTATGTACTTCTACTTCAGGCCAGGGCTTTCCCATCTAGCACCTTGCCCTTTGCATCAACTTGGGTATTTTTTCCCCATACAGAACCCTTTTTGGGGTTTGCCTAGCATCAGACCGAAGTTAACCTTGGCAAATTGATTAAAGAGGACAGTGTTCTGTGCCAAGCTTAAAAAAAACAAGCATTTGAGAAGCTGACTAGCGAGTGCAGCTTTGGTGCGTTTCTGCCGAAAAGAAAGTAGAGTACGCTCTTGATTGCAGATCTGCATAGAATAAAGGGTTCTGTACAGGCATAAAGAAACCTGAAAAGTCACCCACCCGGGATTTGAACTCAAGACCCCACGGGCAGAAACAGGCGCTTTAACCATTACACCAGAGGAAACTAGACCTCCTGCTATTGGTTCTGGATGACTGTAATAACCCATTGTCCCCTTGTGCCTCTGCATTGACCGGCAGGGCTGGAAGTCAATCTTCTGCCTAATAAAGTCAATACCAACCTGAGGCCCATTCCTAAAAGAGCCTGCTTGAATAGCTCAGTTGGTAGAGCGCGCGGCTATGGTTGATAACCTGGTCCAAAAGGTTGTGGGTTCAATTCCCACCTCTGCCAAAAACACAGCTCCAGTCTGCTGTGCCTAAACCATCTCTCGAGAGTGATGGAGGAGCAAGTGCCAGTAGTCCATCATCCGCCTTCCATTTGGCTGCCCCTTTTTCCAACTGGGGCTGTCTTTTTAAGCTACGCCGCTATGTACTTCTACTTCAGGCCAGGGCTTTCCCATCTAGCACCTTGCCCTTTGCATCAACTTGGGTATTTTTTCCCCATACAGAACCCTTTTTGGGGTTTGCCTAGCATCAGACCGAAGTTAACCTTGGCAAATTGATTAAAGAGGACAGTGTTCTGTGCCAAGCTTAAAAAAAACAAGCATTTGAGAAGCTGACTAGCGAGTGCAGCTTTGGTGCGTTTCTGCCGAAAAGAAAGTAGAGTACGCTCTTGATTGCAGATCTGCATAGAATAAAGGGTTCTGTACAGGCATAAAGAAACCTGAAAAGTCACCCACCCGGGATTTGAACTCAAGACCCCACGGGCAGAAACAGGCGCTTTAACCATTACACCAGAGGAAACTAGACCTCCTGCTATTGGTTCTGGATGACTGTAATAACCCATTGTCCCCTTGTGCCTCTGCATTGACCGGCAGGGCTGGAAGTCAATCTTCTGCCTAATAAAGTCAATACCAACCTGAGGCCCATTCCTAAAAGAGCCTGCTTGAATAGCTCAGTTGGTAGAGCGCGCGGCTATGGTTGATAACCTGGTCCAAAAGGTTGTGGGTTCAATTCCCACCTCTGCCAAAAACACAGCTCCAGTCTGCTGTGCCTAAACCATCTCTCGAGAGTGATGGAGGAGCAAGTGCCAGTAGTCCATCATCCGCCTTCCATTTGGCTGCCCCTTTTTCCAACTGGGGCTGTCTTTTTAAGCTACGCCGCTATGTACTTCTACTTCAGGCCAGGGCTTTCCCATCTAGCACCTTGCCCTTTGCATCAACTTGGGTATTTTTTCCCCATACAGAACCCTTTTTGGGGTTTGCCTAGCATCAGACCGAAGTTGACCTTGGCAAATTGATTAAAGAGGACAGTGTTCTGTGCCAAGCTTAAAAAAAACAAGCATTTGAGAAGCTGACTAGCGAGTGCAGCTTTGGTGCGTTTCTGCCGAAAAGAAAGTAGAGTACGCTCTTGATTGCAGATCTGCATAGAATAAAGGGTTCTGTACAGGCATAAAGAAACCTGAAAAGTCACCCACCCGGGATTTGAACTCAAGACCCCACGGGCAGAAACAGGCGCTTTAACCATTACACCAGAGGAAACTAGACCTCCTGCTATTGGTTCTGGATGACTGTAATAACCCATTGTCCCCTTGTGCCTCTGCATTGACCGGCAGGGCTGGAAGTCAATCTTCTGCCTAATAAAGTCAATACCAACCTGAGGCCCATTCCTAAAAGAGCCTGCTTGAATAGCTCAGTTGGTAGAGCGCGCGGCTATGGTTGATAACCTGGTCCAAAAGGTTGTGGGTTCAATTCCCACCTCTGCCAAAAACACAGCTCCAGTCTGCTGTGCCTAAACCATCTCTCGAGAGTGATGGAGGAGCAAGTGCCAGTAGTCCATCATCCGCCTTCCATTTGGCTGCCCCTTTTTCCAACTGGGGCTGTCTTTTTAAGCTACGCCGCTATGTACTTCTACTTCAGGCCAGGGCTTTCCCATCTAGCACCTTGCCCTTTGCATCAACTTGGGTATTTTTTCCCCATACAGAACCCTTTTTGGGGTTTGCCTAGCATCAGCCTGAAGTTGACCTTGGCAAATTGATTAATGAGGACAGTGTTCTGTGCCAAGCTTAAAAAAAACAAGCATTTGAGAAGCTGACTAGCGAGTGCAGCTTTGGTGCGTTTCTGCCGAAAAGAAAGTAGAGTACGCTCTTGATTGCAGATCTGCATAGAATAAAGGGTTCTGTACAGGCATAAAGAAACCTGAAAAGTCACCCACCCGGGATTTGAACTCAAGACCCCACGGGCAGAAACAGGCGCTTTAACCATTACACCAGAGGAAACTAGACCTTCTGCTATTGGTTCTGGATGACTGTAATAACCCATTGTCCCCTTGTGCCTCTGCATTGACCGGCAGGGCTGGAAGTCAATCTTCTGCCTAATAAAGTCAATACCAACCTGAGGCCCATTCCTAAAAGAGCCTGCTTGAATAGCTCAGTTGGTAGAGCGCGCGGCTATGGTTGATAACCTGGTCCAAAAGGTTGTGGGTTCAATTCCCACCTCTGCCAAAAACACAGCTCCAGTCTGCTGTGCCTAAACCATCTCACGAGAGTGATGGAGGGCAAGTGCCAGAAGTCCATCATCCGCCTTCCATTTGGCTGCCCCTTTTTCCAACTGGGGCTGTCTTCTTAAGCTACGCCGCTATGTACTTCTACTTCAGGCCAGGGCTTTCCCATCTAGCACCTTGCCCTTTGCATCAACTTGGGTATTTTTTCCCCATACAGAACTCTTTTTGGGGTTTGCCTAGCATCAGCCTGAAGTTGACCTTGGCAAATTGATTAATGAGGACAGTGTTCTGTGCCAAGCTTAAAAAAAACAAGCATTTGAGAAGCTGACTAGCGAGTGCAGCTTTGGTGCGTTTCTGCCGAAAAGAAAGTAGAGTACGCTCTTGATTGCAGATCTGCATAGAATAAAGGGTTCTGTACAGGCATAAAGAAACCTGAAAAGTCACCCACCCGGGATTTGAACTCAAGACCCCACGGTCAGAAACCAGCGCTTTAACCATTACACCAGAGGAAACTAGACCTTCTGCTGTTGGTTCTGGATGACTGTAATAACCCATTGTCCCCTTGTGCCTCTGCATTGACCGGCAGGGCTGGAAGTCAATCTTCTGCCTAATAAAGTCAATACCAACCTGAGGCCCATTCCTAAAAGAGCCTGCTTGAATAGCTCAGTTGGTAGAGCGCGCGGCTATGGTTGATAACCTGGTCCAAAAGGTTGTGGGTTCAATTCCCACCTCTGCCAAAAACACAGCTCCAGTCTGCTGTGCCTAAACCATCTCACGAGAGTGATGGAGGGGCAAGTGCCAGTAGTCCATCATCCGCCTTCCATTTGGCTGCCCCTTTTTCCAACTGGGGCTGTCTTCTTAAGCTACGCCGCTATGTACTTCTACTTCAGGCCAGGGCTTTCCCATCTAGCACCTTGCCCTTTGCATCAACTTGGGTATTTTTTCCCCATACAGAACTCTTTTTGGGGTTTGCCTAGCATCAGCCTGAAGTTGACCTTGGCAAATTGATTAATGAGGACAGTGTTCTGTGCCAAGCTTAAAAAAAACAAGCATTTGAGAAGCTGACTAGCGAGTGCAGCTTTGGTGCGTTTCTGCCGAAAAGAAAGTAGAGTACGCTCTTGATTGCAGATCTGCATAGAATAAAGGGTTCTGTACAGGAATAAAGAAACCTGAAAAGTCACCCACCCGGGATTTGAACTCAAGACCCCACGGTCAGAAACCAGCGCTTTAACCATTACACCAGAGGAAACTAGACCTTCTGCTGTTGGTTCTGGATGACTGTAATAACCCATTGTCCCCTTGTGCCTCTGCATTGACCGGCAGGGCTGGAAGTCAATCTTCTGCCTAATAAAGTCAATACCAACCTGAGGCCCATTCCTAAAAGAGCCTGCTTGAATAGCTCAGTTGGTAGAGCGCGCGGCTATGGTTGATAACCTGGTCCAAAAGGTTGTGGGTTCAATTCCCACCTCTGCCAAAAACACAGCTCCAGTCTGCTGTGCCTAAACCATCTCACGAGAGTGATGGAGGGTAAGTGCCAGAAGTCCATCATCCGCCTTTCATTTGGCTGCCCCTTTTTCCAACTGGGGCTGTGCTTCTTAGCTACGCCGCTATGTACTTCTACTTCAGGCCAGGGCTTTCCCATCTAGCACCTTGCCCTTTGCATCAACTTGGGTATTTTTTCCCCATACAGAACTCTTTTTGGGGTTTGCCTAGCATCAGCCTGAAGTTGACTGTGGCAAATTGATTAATGAGGACAGTGTTCTGTGCCAAGCTTAAAAAAAACAAGCATTTGAGAAGCTGACTAGCGAGTGCAGCTTTGGTGCGTTTCTGCCGAAAAGAAAGTAGAGTACGCTCTTGATTGCAGATCTGCATAGAATAAAGGGTTCTGTACAGGCATAAAGAAACCTGAAAAGTCACCCACCCGGGATTTGAACTCAAGACCCCACGGTCAGAAACCAGCGCTTTAACCATTACACCAGAGGAAACTAGACCTTCTGCTGTTGGTTCTGGATGACTGTAATAACCCATTGTCCCCTTGTGCCTCTGCATTGACCGGCAGGGCTGGAAGTCAATCTTCTGCCTAATAAAGTCAATACCAACCTGAGGCCCATTCCTAAAAGAGCCTGCTTGAATAGCTCAGTTGGTAGAGCGCGCGGCTATGGTTGATAACCTGGTCCAAAAGGTTGTGGGTTCAATTCCCACCTCTGCCAAAAACACAGCTCCATTCTGCTGTGCCTAAACCATCTCACGAGAGTGATGGAGGGGTAAGTGCCAGAAGTCCATCATCCGCCTTTCATTTGGCTGCCCCTTTTTCCAACTGGGGCTGTGCTTCTTAAGCTACGCCGCTATGTACTTCTACTTCAGGCCAGGGCTTTCCCATCTAGCACCTTGCCCTTTGCATCAACTTGGGTATTTTTTCCCCATACAGAACTCTTTTTGGGGTTTGCCTAGCATCAGCCTGAAGTTGACCTTGGCAAATTGATTAATGAGGACAGTGTTCTGTGCCAAGCTTAAAAAAAACAAGCATTTGAGAAGCTGACTAGCGAGTGCAGCTTTGGTGCGTTTCTGCCGAAAAGAAAGTAGAGTACGCTCTTGATTGCAGATCTGCATAGAATAAAGGGTTCTGTACAGGAATAAAGAAACCTGAAAAGTCACCCACCCGGGATTTGAACTCAAGACCCCACGGTCAGAAACCAGCGCTTTAACCATTACACCAGAGGAAACTAGACCTTCTGCTGTTGGTTCTGGATGACTGTAATAACCCATTGTCCCCTTGTGCCTCTGCATTGACCGGCAGGGCTGGAAGTCAATCTTCTGCCTAATAAAGTCAATACCAACCTGAGGCCCATTCCTAAAAGAGCCTGCTTGAATAGCTCAGTTGGTAGAGCGCGCGGCTATGGTTGATAACCTGGTCCAAAAGGTTGTGGGTTCAATTCCCACCTCTGCCAAAAACACAGCTCCAGTCTGCTGTGCCTAAACCATCTCACGAGAGTGATGGAGGGGCAAGTGCCAGAAGTCCATCATCCGCCTTCCATTTGGCTGCCCCTTTTTCCAACTGGGGCTGTCTTCTTAAGCTACGCCGCTATGTACTTCTACTTCAGGCCAGGGCTTTCCCATCTAGCACCTTGCCCTTTGCATCAACTTGGGTATTTTTTCCCCATACAGAACTCTTTTTGGGGTTTGCCTAGCATCAGCCTGAAGTTGACCTTGGCAAATTGATTAATGAGGACAGTGTTCTGTGCCAAGCTTAAAAAAAACAAGCATTTGAGAAGCTGACTAGCGAGTGCAGCTTTGGTGCGTTTCTGCCGAAAAGAAAGTAGAGTACGCTCTTGATTGCAGATCTGCATAGAATAAAGGGTTCTGTACAGGCATAAAGAAACCTGAAAAGTCACCCACCCGGGATTTGAACTCAAGACCCCACGGTCAGAAACCAGCGCTTTAACCATTACACCAGAGGAAACTAGACCTTCTGCTGTTGGTTCTGGATGACTGTAATAACCCATTGTCCCCTTGTGCCTCTGCATTGACCGGCAGGGCTGGAAGTCAATCTTCTGCCTAATAAAGTCAATACCAACCTGAGGCCCATTCCTAAAAGAGCCTGCTTGAATAGCTCAGTTGGTAGAGCGCGCGGCTATGGTTGATAACCTGGTCCAAAAGGTTGTGGGTTCAATTCCCACCTCTGCCAAAAACACAGCTCCAGTCTGCTGTGCCTAAACCATCTCACGAGAGTGATGGAGGGGCAAGTGCCAGAAGTCCATCATCCGCCTTCCATTTGGCTGCCCCTTTTTCTAACTGGGGCTGTCCTTCTAAGCTACGCCGCTATGTACTTCTACTTCAGGCCAGGGCTTTCCCATCTAGCACCTTGCCCTTTGCATCAACTTGGGTATTTTTTCCCCATACAGAACTCTTTTTGGGGTTTGCCTAGCATCAGCCTGAAGTTGACCTTGGCAAATTGATTAATGAGGACAGTGTTCTGTGCCAAGCTTAAAAAAAACAAGCATTTGAGAAGCTGACTAGCGAGTGCAGCTTTGGTGCGTTTCTGCCGAAAAGAAAGTAGAGTACGCTCTTGATTGCAGATCTGCATAGAATAAAGGGTTCTGTACAGGAATAAAGAAACCTGAAAAGTCACCCACCCGGGATTTGAACTCAAGACCCCACGGTCAGAAACCAGCGCTTTAACCATTACACCAGAGGAAACTAGACCTTCTGCTGTTGGTTCTGGATGACTGTAATAACCCATTGTCCCCTTGTGCCTCTGCATTGACCGGCAGGGCTGGAAGTCAATCTTCTGCCTAATAAAGTCAATACCAACCTGAGGCCCATTCCTAAAAGAGCCTGCTTGAATAGCTCAGTTGGTAGAGCGCGCGGCTATGGTTGATAACCTGGTCCAAAAGGTTGTGGGTTCAATTCCCACCTCTGCCAAAAACACAGCTCCATTCTGCTGTGCCTAAACCATCTCACGAGAGTGATGGAGGGGTAAGTGCCAGAAGTCCATCATCCGCCTTTCATTTGGCTGCCCCTTTTTCCAACTGGGGCTGTGCTTCTTAGCTACGCCGCTATGTACTTCTACTTCAGGCCAGGGCTTTCCCATCTAGCACCTTGCCCTTTGCATCAACTTGGGTATTTTTTCCCCATACAGAACTCTTTTTGGGGTTTGCCTAGCATCAGCCTGAAGTTGACCTGTGGCAAATTGATTAATGAGGACAGTGTTCTGTGCCAAGCTTAAAAAAAACAAGCATTTGAGAAGCTGACTAGCGAGTGCAGCTTTGGTGCGTTTCTGCCGAAAAGAAAGTAGAGTACGCTCTTGATTGCAGATCTGCATAGAATAAAGGGTTCTGTACAGGAATAAAGAAACCTGAAAAGTCACCCACCCGGGATTTGAACTCAAGACCCCACGGTCAGAAACCAGCGCTTTAACCATTACACCAGAGGAAACTAGACCTTCTGCTGTTGGTTCTGGATGACTGTAATAACCCATTGTCCCCTTGTGCCTCTGCATTGACCGGCAGGGCTGGAAGTCAATCTTCTGCCTAATAAAGTCAATACCAACCTGAGGCCCATTCCTAAAAGAGCCTGCTTGAATAGCTCAGTTGGTAGAGCGCGCGGCTATGGTTGATAACCTGGTCCAAAAGGTTGTGGGTTCAATTCCCACCTCTGCCAAAAACACAGCTCCAGTCTGCTGTGCCTAAACCATCTCACGAGAGTGATGGAGGGGTAAGTGCCAGAAGTCCATCATCCGCCTTTCATTTGGCTGCCCCTTTTTCCAACTGGGGCTGTGCTTCTTAGCTACGCCGCTATGTACTTCTACTTCAGGCCAGGGCTTTCCCATCTAGCACCTTGCCCTTTGCATCAACTTGGGTATTTTTTCCCCATACAGAACTCTTTTTGGGGTTTGCCTAGCATCAGCCTGAAGTTGACCTGTGGCAAATTGATTAATGAGGACAGTGTTCTGTGCCAAGCTTAAAAAAAACAAGCATTTGAGAAGCTGACTAGCGAGTGCAGCTTTGGTGCGTTTCTGCCGAAAAGAAAGTAGAGTACGCTCTTGATTGCAGATCTGCATAGAATAAAGGGTTCTGTACAGGCATAAAGAAACCTGAAAAGTCACCCACCCGGGATTTGAACTCAAGACCCCACGGTCAGAAACCAGCGCTTTAACCATTACACCAGAGGAAACTAGACCTTCTGCTGTTGGTTCTGGATGACTGTAATAACCCATTGTCCCCTTGTGCCTCTGCATTGACCGGCAGGGCTGGAAGTCAATCTTCTGCCTAATAAAGTCAATACCAACCTGAGGCCCATTCCTAAAAGAGCCTGCTTGAATAGCTCAGTTGGTAGAGCGCGCGGCTATGGTTGATAACCTGGTCCAAAAGGTTGTGGGTTCAATTCCCACCTCTGCCAAAAACACAGCTCCAGTCTGCTGTGCCTAAACCATCTCACGAGAGTGATGGAGGGGCAAGTGCCAGAAGTCCATCATCCGCCTTCCATTTGGCTGCCCCTTTTTCCAACTGGGGCTGTCTTCTTAAGCTACGCCGCTATGTACTTCTACTTCAGGCCAGGGCTTTCCCATCTAGCACCTTGCCCTTTGCATCAACTTGGGTATTTTTTCCCCATACAGAACTCTTTTTGGGGTTTGCCTAGCATCAGCCTGAAGTTGACCTTGGCAAATTGATTAATGAGGACAGTGTTCTGTGCCAAGCTTAAAAAAAACAAGCATTTGAGAAGCTGACTAGCGAGTGCAGCTTTGGTGCGTTTCTGCCGAAAAGAAAGTAGAGTACGCTCTTGATTGCAGATCTGCATAGAATAAAGGGTTCTGTACAGGAATAAAGAAACCTGAAAAGTCACCCACCCGGGATTTGAACTCAAGACCCCACGGTCAGAAACCAGCGCTTTAACCATTACACCAGAGGAAACTAGACCTTCTGCTGTTGGTTCTGGATGACTGTAATAACCCATTGTCCCCTTGTGCCTCTGCATTGACCGGCAGGGCTGGAAGTCAATCTTCTGCCTAATAAAGTCAATACCAACCTGAGGCCCATTCCTAAAAGAGCCTGCTTGAATAGCTCAGTTGGTAGAGCGCGCGGCTATGGTTGATAACCTGGTCCAAAAGGTTGTGGGTTCAATTCCCACCTCTGCCAAAAACACAGCTCCATTCTGCTGTGCCTAAACCATCTCACGAGAGTGATGGAGGGGCAAGTGCCAGAAGTCCATCATCCGCCTTCATTTGGCTGCCCCTTTTTCCAACTGGGGCTGTGCTTCTTAGCTACGCCGCTATGTACTTCTACTTCAGGCCAGGGCTTTCCCATCTAGCACCTTGCCCTTTGCATCAACTTGGGTATTTTTTCCCCATACAGAACTCTTTTTGGGGTTTGCCTAGCATCAGCCTGAAGTTGACCTGTGGCAAATTGATTAATGAGGACAGTGTTCTGTGCCAAGCTTAAAAAAAACAAGCATTTGAGAAGCTGACTAGCGAGTGCAGCTTTGGTGCGTTTCTGCCGAAAAGAAAGTAGAGTACGCTCTTGATTGCAGATCTGCATAGAATAAAGGGTTCTGTACAGGAATAAAGAAACCTGAAAAGTCACCCACCCGGGATTTGAACTCAAGACCCCACGGTCAGAAACCAGCGCTTTAACCATTACACCAGAGGAAACTAGACCTTCTGCTGTTGGTTCTGGATGACTGTAATAACCCATTGTCCCCTTGTGCCTCTGCATTGACCGGCAGGGCTGGAAGTCAATCTTCTGCCTAATAAAGTCAATACCAACCTGAGGCCCATTTCTAAAAGAGCCTGCTTGAATAGCTCAGTTGGTAGAGCGCGCGGCTATGGTTGATAACCTGGTCCAAAAGGTTGTGGGTTCAATTCCCACCTCTGCCAAAAACACAGCTCCATTCTGCTGTGCCTAAACCATCTCACGAGAGTGATGGAGGGGTAAGTGCCAGAAGTCCATCATCCGCCTTTCATTTGGCTGCCCCTTTTTCCAACTGGGGCTGTGCTTCTTAGCTACGCCGCTATGTACTTCTACTTCAGGCCAGGGCTTTCCCATCTAGCACCTTGCCCTTTGCATCAACTTGGGTATTTTTTCCCCATACAGAACTCTTTTTGGGGTTTGCCTAGCATCAGCCTGAAGTTGACCTGTGGCAAATTGATTAATGAGGACAGTGTTCTGTGCCAAGCTTAAAAAAAACAAGCATTTGAGAAGCTGACTAGCGAGTGCAGCTTTGGTGCGTTTCTGCCGAAAAGAAAGTAGAGTACGCTCTTGATTGCAGATCTGCATAGAATAAAGGGTTCTGTACAGGAATAAAGAAACCTGAAAAGTCACCCACCCGGGATTTGAACTCAAGACCCCACGGTCAGAAACCAGCGCTTTAACCATTACACCAGAGGAAACTAGACCTTCTGCTGTTGGTTCTGGATGACTGTAATAACCCATTGTCCCCTTGTGCCTCTGCATTGACCGGCAGGGCTGGAAGTCAATCTTCTGCCTAATAAAGTCAATACCAACCTGAGGCCCATTCTAAAAGAGCCTGCTTGAATAGCTCAGTTGGTAGAGCGCGCGGCTATGGTTGATAACCTGGTCCAAAAGGTTGTGGGTTCAATTCCCACCTCTGCCAAAAACACAGCTCCAGTCTGCTGTGCCTAAACCATCTCACGAGAGTGATGGAGGGGCAAGTGCCAGAAGTCCATCATCCGCCTTCCATTTGGCTGCCCCTTTTTCCAACTGGGGCTGTGCTTCTTAAGCTACGCCGCTATGTACTTCTACTTCAGGCCAGGGCTTTCCCATCTAGCACCTTGCCCTTTGCATCAACTTGGGTATTTTTTCCCCATACAGAACTCTTTTTGGGGTTTGCCTAGCATCAGCCTGAAGTTGACCTTGGCAAATTGATTAATGAGGACAGTGTTCTGTGCCAAGCTTAAAAAAAACAAGCATTTGAGAAGCTGACTAGCGAGTGCAGCTTTGGTGCGTTTCTGCCGAAAAGAAAGTAGAGTACGCTCTTGATTGCAGATCTGCATAGAATAAAGGGTTCTGTACAGGCATAAAGAAACCTGAAAAGTCACCCACCCGGGATTTGAACTCAAGACCCCACGGGCAGAAACCAGCGCTTTAACCATTACACCAGAGGAAACTAGACCTTCTGCTGTTGGTTCTGGATGACTGTAATAACCCATTGTCCCCTTGTGCCTCTGCATTGACCGGCAGGGCTGGAAGTCAATCTTCTGCCTAATAAAGTCAATACCAACCTGAGGCCCATTCCTAAAAGAGCCTGCTTGAATAGCTCAGTTGGTAGAGCGCGCGGCTATGGTTGATAACCTGGTCCAAAAGGTTGTGGGTTCAATTCCCACCTCTGCCAAAAACACAGCTCCAGTCTGCTGTGCCTAAACCATCTCACGAGAGTGATGGAGGGCAAGTGCCAGTAGTCCATCATCCGCCTTCCATTTGGCTGCCCCTTTTTCCAACTGGGGCTGTCCTTCTTAAGCTACGCCGCTATGTACTTCTACTTCAGGCCAGGGCTTTCCCATCTAGCACCTTGCCCTTTGCATCAACTTGGGTATTTTTTCCCCATACAGAACTCTTTTTGGGGTTTGCCTAGCATCAGCCTGAAGTTGACCTTGGCAAATTGATTAATGAGGACAGTGTTCTGTGCCAAGCTTAAAAAAAACAAGCATTTGAGAAGCTGACTAGCGAGTGCAGCTTTGGTGCGTTTCTGCCGAAAAGAAAGTAGAGTACGCTCTTGATTGCAGATCTGCATAGAATAAAGGGTTCTGTACAGGCATAAAGAAACCTGAAAAGTCACCCACCCGGGATTTGAACTCAAGACCCCACGGGCAGAAACCAGGCGCTTTAACCATTACACCAGAGGAAACTAGACCTTCTGCTGTTGGTTCTGGATGACTGTAATAACCCATTGTCCCCTTGTGCCTCTGCATTGACCGGCAGGGCTGGAAGTCAATCTTCTGCCTAATAAAGTCAATACCAACCTGAGGCCCATTCCTAAAAGAGCCTGCTTGAATAGCTCAGTTGGTAGAGCGCGCGGCTATGGTTGATAACCTGGTCCAAAAGGTTGTGGGTTCAATTCCCACCTCTGCCAAAAACACAGCTCCAGTCTGCTGTGCCTAAACCATCTCACGAGAGTGATGGAGGGCAAGTGCCAGTAGTCCATCATCCGCCTTCCATTTGGCTGCCCCTTTTTCCAACTGGGGCTGTCTTCTTAAGCTACGCCGCTATGTACTTCTACTTCAGGCCAGGGCTTTCCCATCTAGCACCTTGCCCTTTGCATCAACTTGGGTATTTTTTCCCCATACAGAACTCTTTTTGGGGTTTGCCTAGCATCAGCCTGAAGTTGACCTTGGCAAATTGATTAATGAGGACAGTGTTCTGTGCCAAGCTTAAAAAAAACAAGCATTTGAGAAGCTGACTAGCGAGTGCAGCTTTGGTGCGTTTCTGCCGAAAAGAAAGTAGAGTACGCTCTTGATTGCAGATCTGCATAGAATAAAGGGTTCTGTACAGGCATAAAGAAACCTGAAAAGTCACCCACCCGGGATTTGAACTCAAGACCCCACGGGCAGAAACCAGGCGCTTTAACCATTACACCAGAGGAAACTAGACCTTCTGCTGTTGGTTCTGGATGACTGTAATAACCCATTGTCCCCTTGTGCCTCTGCATTGACCGGCAGGGCTGGAAGTCAATCTTCTGCCTAATAAAGTCAATACCAACCTGAGGCCCATTCCTAAAGAGCCTGCTTGAATAGCTCAGTTGGTAGAGCGCGCGGCTATGGTTGATAACCTGGTCCAAAAGGTTGTGGGTTCAATTCCCACCTCTGCCAAAAACACAGCTCCAGTCTGCTGTGCCTAAACCATCTCACGAGAGTGATGGAGGGCAAGTGCCAGTAGTCCATCATCCGCCTTCATTTGGCTGCCCCTTTTTCCAACTGGGGCTGTCTTCTAAGCTACGCCGCTATGTACTTCTACTTCAGGCCAGGGCTTCCCATCTAGCACCTTGCCCTTTGCATCAACTTGGGTATTTTTTCCCCATACAGAACTCTTTTTGGGGTTTGCCTAGCATCAGCCTGAAGTTGACCTTGGCAAATTGATTAATGAGGACAGTGTTCTGTGCCAAGCTTAAAAAAAACAAGCATTTGAGAAGCTGACTAGCGAGTGCAGCTTTGGTGCGTTTCTGCCGAAAAGAAAGTAGAGTACGCTCTTGATTGCAGATCTGCATAGAATAAAGGGTTCTGTACAGGCATAAAGAAACCTGAAAAGTCACCCACCCAGGATTTGAACTCAAGACCCCACGGGCAGAAATAGGCGCTTTAACCATTACACCACAGGAAACTAGACCTTCTGCTGTTGGTTCTGGATGACTGTAATAACCCATTGTCCCCTTGTGCCTCTGCATTGACCGGCAGGGCTGGAAGTCAATCTTCTGCCTAATAAAGTCAATACCAACCTGAGGCCCATTCCTAAAAGAGCCTGCTTGAATAGCTCAGTTGGTAGAGCGCGCGGCTATGGTTGATAACCTCGTCCAAAAGGTTGTGGGTTCAATTCCCACCTCTGCCAAAAACCCAGCTCAAGTCTGCTGTGCCTAAATCATCTCACGAGAGTGATGGAGGGCAAGTGCCAGTAGTCCATCATCCGCCTTCCATTTGGCTGCCCCTTTTTCCAACTGGGGCTGTCTTTCTTAAGCTACGCCGCTATGTACTTCTACTTCAGGCCAGGGCTTCCCCATCTAGCACCTTGCCCTTTGCATCAACTTGGGTATTTTTTCCCCATACAGAACTCTTTTTGGGGTTTGCCTAGCATCAGCCTGAAGTTGACCTTGGCAAATTGATTAATGAGGACAGTGTTCTGTGCCAAGCTTAAAAAAAAACAAGCATTTGAGAAGCTGACTAGCGAGTGCAGCTTTGGTGCGATTCTGCCGAAAAGAAAGTAGAGTACGCTCTTGATTGCAGATCTGCATAGAATAAAGGGTTCTGTACAGGCATAAAGAAACCTGAAAAGTCACCCACGCAGGATTTGAACTCAAGACCCCACGGGCATAAATAGGCGCTTTAACCATTACACCACAGGAAACTAGACCTTCTGCTGTTGGTTCTGGATGACTGTAATAACCCATTGTCCCCTTGTGCCTCTGCATTGACCGGCAGGGCTGGAAGTCAATCTTCTGCCTAATAAAGTCAATACCAACCTGAGGCCCATTCCTAAAAGAGCCTGCTTGAATAGCTCAGTTGGTAGAGCGCGCGGCTATGGTTGATAACCTGGTCCAAAAGGTTGTGGGTTCAATTCCCACCTCTGCCAAAAACCCAGCTCCAGTCTGCTGTGCCTAAACCATCTCACGAGAGTGATGGAAGGGCAAGTGCCAGTAGTCCATCATCCGCCTTCCATTTGGCTGCCCCTTTTTCCAACTGGGGCTGTCCTTCTAAGCTACGCCGCTATGTACTTCTACTTCAGGCCAGGGCTTCCCCATCTAGCACCTTGCCCTTTGCATCAACTTGGGTATTTTTTCCCCATACAGAACTCTTTTTGGGGTTTGCCTAGCATCAGCCTGAAGTTGACCTTGGCAAATTGATTAATGAGGACAGTGTTCTGTGCCAAGCTTAAAAAAAACAAGCATTTGAGAAGCTGACTAGCGAGTGCAGCTTTGGTGCGATTCTGCCGAAAAGAGAGTAGAGTACGCTCTTTGGATTGCAGATCTGCATAGAATAAAGGGTTCTGTACAGGCATAAAGAAACCTGAAAAGTCACCCACGCGGGATTTGAACTCAAGACCCCACGGGCAGAAACCGGCGCTTTAACCATTACACCACAGGAAACTAGACCTTCTGCTGTTGGTTCTGGATGACTGTAATAACCCTTTGTCCCCTTGTGCCTCTGCATTGACCGGCAGGGCTGGAAGTCAATCTTCTGCCTAATAAAGTCAATACCAACCTGAGGCCCCTTCCTGAAAGAGCCTGCTTGAATAGCTCAGTTGGTAGAGCGCGCGGCTATGGTTGATAACCTGGTCCAAAAGGTTGTGGGTTCAATTCCCACCTCTGCCAAAAACGCAGCTCCAGTCTGCTGTGAATAAACCATCTCACGAGAGTGATGGAAGGGCAAGTGCCAGTAGTCCATCATCCGCCTTCCATTTGGCTGCCCTTTTTTCCAACTGGGGCTGTCCTTCTAAGCTACGCCGCTATGTACTTCTACTTCAGGCCAGGGCTTCCCCATCTAGCACCTTGCCCTTTGCATCAACTTGGGTATTTTTTCCCCATACAGAACTCTTTTTGGGGTTTGCCTAGCATCAGCCTGAAGTTGACCTTGGCAAATTGCTTAATGAGGACAGTGTTCTGTGCCAAGCTTAAAAAAAACAAGCATTTGAGAAGCTGACTAGCGAGTGCAGCTTTGGTGCGATTCTGCCGAAAAGAGAGTAGAGTACGCTCTTGATTGCAGATCTGCATAGAATAAAGGGTTCTGTACAGGCATAAAGAAACCTGAAAAGTCACCCACGCGGGATTTGAACTCAAGACCCCACGGGCAGAAACCGGCGCTTTAACCATTACACCACAGGAAACTAGACCTTCTGTGGTTGGTTCTGGATGACTGTAATAACCCTTTGTCCCCTTGTGCCTCTGCATTGACCGGCAGGGCTGGAAGTCAATCTTCTGCCTAATAAAGTCAATACCAACCTGAGGCCCCTTCCTGAAAGAGCCTGCTTGAATAGCTCAGTTGGTAGAGCGCGCGGCTATGGTTGATAACCTGGTCCAAAAGGTTGTGGGTTCAATTCCCACCTCTGCCAAAAACGCAGCTCCAGTCTGCTGTGAATAAACCATCTCACGAGAGTGATGGAAGGGCAAGTGCCAGTAGTCCATCATTTGGCTGCCCTTTTTCCAACTGGGGCTGTCCTTCTAAGCTACGCCGCTATGTACTTCTACTTCAGGCCAGGGCTTCCCCATCTAGCACCTTGCCCTTTGCATCAACTTGGGTATTTTTTCCCCATACAGAACTCTTTTTGGGGTTTGCCTAGCATCAGCCTGAAGTTGACCTTGGCAAATTGCTTAATGAGGACAGTGTTCTGTGCCAAGCTTAAAAAAAACAAGCATTTGAGAAGCTGACTAGCGAGTGCAGCTTTGGTGCGATTCTGCCGAAAAGAGAGTAGAGTACGCTCTTGATTGCAGATCTGCATAGAATAAAGGGTTCTGTACAGGCATAAAGAAACCTGAAAAGTCACCCACGCGGGATTTGAACTCAAGACCCCACGGGCAGAAACCGGCGCTTTAACCATTACACCACAGGAAACTAGACCTTCTGTGGTTGGTTCTGGATGACTGTAATAACCCTTTGTCCCCTTGTGCCTCTGCATTGACCGGCAGGGCTGGAAGTCAATCTTCTGCCTAATAAAGTCAATACCAACCTGAGGCCCCTTCCTGAAAGAGCCTGCTTGAATAGCTCAGTTGGTAGAGCGCGCGGCTATGGTTGATAACCTGGTCCAAAAGGTTGTGGGTTCAATTCCCACCTCTGCCAAAAACGCAGCTCCAGTCTGCTGTGAATAAACCATCTCACGAGAGTGATGGAAGGGCAAGTGCCAGTAGTCCATCATTTGGCTGCCCTTTTTCCAACTGGGGCTGTCCTTCTAAGCTACGCCGCTATGTACTTCTACTTCAGGCCAGGGCTTCCCCATCTAGCACCTTGCCCTTTGCATCAACTTGGGTATTTTTTCCCCATACAGAACTCTTTTTGGGGTTTGCCTAGCATCAGCCTGAAGTTGACCTTGGCAAATTGCTTAATGAGGACAGTGTTCTGTGCCAAGCTTAAAAAAACAAGCATTTGAGAAGCTGACTAGCGAGTGCAGCTTTGGTGCGATTCTGCCGAAAAGAGAGTAGAGTACGCTCTTGATTGCAGATTGCAGATCTGCATAGAATAAAGGGTTCTGTACAGGCATAAAGAAACCTGAAAAGTCACCCACGCGGGATTTGAACTCAAGACCCCACGGGCAGAAACCGGCGCTTTAACCATTACACCACAGGAAACTAGACCTTCTGTGGTTGGTTCTGGATGACTGTAATAACCCTTTGTCCCCTTGTGCCTCTGCATTGACCGGCAGGGCTGGAAGTCAATCTTCTGCCTAATAAAGTCAATACCAACCTGAGGCCCCTTCCTGAAAGAGCCTGCTTGAATAGCTCAGTTGGTAGAGCGCGCGGCTATGGTTGATAACCTGGTCCAAAAGGTTGTGGGTTCAATTCCCACCTCTGCCAAAAACGCAGCTCCAGTCTGCTGTGAATAAACCATCTCACGAGAGTGATGGAAGGGCAAGTGCCAGTAGTCCATCATTTGGCTGCCCTTTTTTCCAACTGGGGCTGTCCTTCTAAGCTACGCCGCTATGTACTTCTACTTCAGGCCAGGGCTTCCCCATCTAGCACCTTGCCCTTTGCATCAACTTGGGTATTTTTTCCCCATACAGAACTCTTTTTGGGGTTTGCCTAGCATCAGCCTGAAGTTGACCTTGGCAAATTGCTTAATGAGGACAGTGTTCTGTGCCAAGCTTAAAAAAAACAAGCATTTGAGAAGCTGACTAGCGAGTGCAGCTTTGGTGCGATTCTGCCGAAAAGAGAGTAGAGTACGCTCTTGATTGCAGATCTGCATAGAATAAAGGGTTCTGTACAGGCATAAAGAAACCTGAAAAGTCACCCACGCGGGATTTGAACTCAAGACCCCACGGGCAGAAACCGGCGCTTTAACCATTACACCACAGGAAACTAGACCTTCTGTGGTTGGTTCTGGATGACTGTAATAACCCTTTGTCCCCTTGTGCCTCTGCATTGACCGGCAGGGCTGGAAGTCAATCTTCTGCCTAATAAAGTCAATACCAACCTGAGGCCCCTTCCTGAAAGAGCCTGCTTGAATAGCTCAGTTGGTAGAGCGCGCGGCTATGGTTGATAACCTGGTCCAAAAGGTTGTGGGTTCAATTCCCACCTCTGCCAAAAACGCAGCTCCAGTCTGCTGTGAATAAACCATCTCACGAGAGTGATGGAAGGGCAAGTGCCAGTAGTCCATCATTTGGCTGCCCTTTTTTCCAACTGGGGCTGTCCTTCTAAGCTACGCCGCTATGTACTTCTACTTCAGGCCAGGGCTTCCCCATCTAGCACCTTGCCCTTTGCATCAACTTGGGTATTTTTTCCCCATACAGAACTCTTTTTGGGGTTTGCCTAGCATCAGCCTGAAGTTGACCTTGGCAAATTGCTTAATGAGGACAGTGTTCTGTGCCAAGCTTAAAAAAACAAGCATTTGAGAAGCTGACTAGCGAGTGCAGCTTTGGTGCGATTCTGCCGAAAAGAGAGTAGAGTACGCTCTTGATTGCAGATTGCAGATCTGCATAGAATAAAGGGTTCTGTACAGGCATAAAGAAACCTGAAAAGTCACCCACGCGGGATTTGAACTCAAGACCCCACGGGCAGAAACCGGCGCTTTAACCATTACACCACAGGAAACTAGACCTTCTGTGGTTGGTTCTGGATGACTGTAATAACCCTTTGTCCCCTTGTGCCTCTGCATTGACCGGCAGGGCTGGAAGTCAATCTTCTGCCTAATAAAGTCAATACCAACCTGAGGCCCCTTCCTGAAAGAGCCTGCTTGAATAGCTCAGTTGGTAGAGCGCGCGGCTATGGTTGATAACCTGGTCCAAAAGGTTGTGGGTTCAATTCCCACCTCTGCCAAAAACGCAGCTCCAGTCTGCTGTGAATAAACCATCTCACGAGAGTGATGGAAGGGCAAGTGCCAGTAGTCCATCATTTGGCTGCCCTTTTTTCCAACTGGGGCTGTCCTTCTAAGCTACGCCGCTATGTACTTCTACTTCAGGCCAGGGCTTCCCCATCTAGCACCTTGCCCTTTGCATCAACTTGGGTATTTTTTCCCCATACAGAACTCTTTTTGGGGTTTGCCTAGCATCAGCCTGAAGTTGACCTTGGCAAAATTGCTTAATGAGGACAGTGTTCTGTGCCAAGCTTAAAAAAACAAGCATTTGAGAAGCTGACTAGCGAGTGCAGCTTTGGTGCGATTCTGCCGAAAAGAGAGTAGAGTACGCTCTTGATTGCAGATCTGCATAGAATAAAGGGTTCTGTACAGGCATAAAGAAACCTGAAAAGTCACCCACGCGGGATTTGAACTCAAGACCCCACGGGCAGAAACCGGCGCTTTAACCATTACACCACAGGAAACTAGACCTTCTGTGGTTGGTTCTGGATGACTGTAATAACCCTTTGTCCCCTTGTGCCTCTGCATTGACCGGCAGGGCTGGAAGTCAATCTTCTGCCTAATAAAGTCAATACCAACCTGAGGCCCCTTCCTGAAAGAGCCTGCTTGAATAGCTCAGTTGGTAGAGCGCGCGGCTATGGTTGATAACCTGGTCCAAAAGGTTGTGGGTTCAATTCCCACCTCTGCCAAAAACGCAGCTCCAGTCTGCTGTGAATAAACCATCTCACGAGAGTGATGGAAGGGCAAGTGCCAGTAGTCCATCATTTGGCTGCCCTTTTTTCCAACTGGGGCTGTCCTTCTAAGCTACGCCGCTATGTACTTCTACTTCAGGCCAGGGCTTCCCCATCTAGCACCTTGCCCTTTGCATCAACTTGGGTATTTTTTCCCCATACAGAACTCTTTTTGGGGTTTGCCTAGCATCAGCCTGAAGTTGACCTTGGCAAATTGCTTAATGAGGACAGTGTTCTGTGCCAAGCTTAAAAAAAACAAGCATTTGAGAAGCTGACTAGCGAGTGCAGCTTTGGTGCGATTCTGCCGAAAAGAGAGTAGAGTACGCTCTTGATTGCAGATTGCAGATCTGCATAGAATAAAGGGTTCTGTACAGGCATAAAGAAACCTGAAAAGTCACCCACGCGGGATTTGAACTCAAGACCCCACGGGCAGAAACCGGCGCTTTAACCATTACACCACAGGAAACTAGACCTTCTGTGGTTGGTTCTGGATGACTGTAATAACCCTTTG
The DNA here is from genome assembly GCF_017654675.1 of Xenopus laevis. NCBI lineage: Eukaryota > Metazoa > Chordata > Amphibia > Anura > Pipidae > Xenopus > Xenopus laevis. The sequence continues at coordinate 93,261,682 of NC_054383.1, forward strand.
TCCCCTTGTGCCTCTGCATTGACCGGCAGGGCTGGAAGTCAATCTTCTGCCTAATAAAGTCAATACCAACCTGAGGCCCCTTCCTGAAAGAGCCTGCTTGAATAGCTCAGTTGGTAGAGCGCGCGGCTATGGTTGATAACCTGGTCCAAAAGGTTGTGGGTTCAATTCCCACCTCTGCCAAAAACGCAGCTCCAGTCTGCTGTGAATAAACCATCTCACGAGAGTGATGGAAGGGCAAGTGCCAGTAGTCCATCATTTGGCTGCCCTTTTTTCCAACTGGGGCTGTCCTTCTAAGCTACGCCGCTATGTACTTCTACTTCAGGCCAGGGCTTCCCCATCTAGCACCTTGCCCTTTGCATCAACTTGGGTATTTTTTCCCCATACAGAACTCTTTTTGGGGTTTGCCTAGCATCAGCCTGAAGTTGACCTTGGCAAATTGCTTAATGAGGACAGTGTTCTGTGCCAAGCTTAAAAAAACAAGCATTTGAGAAGCTGACTAGCGAGTGCAGCTTTGGTGCGATTCTGCCGAAAAGAGAGTAGAGTACGCTCTTGATTGCAGATCTGCATAGAATAAAGGGTTCTGTACAGGCATAAAGAAACCTGAAAAGTCACCCACGCGGGATTTGAACTCAAGACCCCACGGGCAGAAACCGGCGCTTTAACCATTACACCACAGGAAACTAGACCTTCTGTGGTTGGTTCTGGATGACTGTAATAACCCTTTGTCCCCTTGTGCCTCTGCATTGACCGGCAGGGCTGGAAGTCAATCTTCTGCCTAATAAAGTCAATACCAACCTGAGGCCCCTTCCTGAAAGAGCCTGCTTGAATAGCTCAGTTGGTAGAGCGCGCGGCTATGGTTGATAACCTGGTCCAAAAGGTTGTGGGTTCAATTCCCACCTCTGCCAAAAACGCAGCTCCAGTCTGCTGTGAATAAACCATCTCACGAGAGTGATGGAAGGGCAAGTGCCAGTAGTCCATCATTTGGCTGCCCTTTTTTCCAACTGGGGCTGTCCTTCTAAGCTACGCCGCTATGTACTTCTACTTCAGGCCAGGGCTTCCCCATCTAGCACCTTGCCCTTTGCATCAACTTGGGTATTTTTTCCCCATACAGAACTCTTTTTGGGGTTTGCCTAGCATCAGCCTGAAGTTGACCTTGGCAAATTGCTTAATGAGGACAGTGTTCTGTGCCAAGCTTAAAAAAACAAGCATTTGAGAAGCTGACTAGCGAGTGCAGCTTTGGTGCGATTCTGCCGAAAAGAGAGTAGAGTACGCTCTTGATTGCAGATTGCAGATCTGCATAGAATAAAGGGTTCTGTACAGGCATAAAGAAACCTGAAAAGTCACCCACGCGGGATTTGAACTCAAGACCCCACGGGCAGAAACCGGCGCTTTAACCATTACACCACAGGAAACTAGACCTTCTGTGGTTGGTTCTGGATGACTGTAATAACCCTTTGTCCCCTTGTGCCTCTGCATTGACCGGCAGGGCTGGAAGTCAATCTTCTGCCTAATAAAGTCAATACCAACCTGAGGCCCCTTCCTGAAAGAGCCTGCTTGAATAGCTCAGTTGGTAGAGCGCGCGGCTATGGTTGATAACCTGGTCCAAAAGGTTGTGGGTTCAATTCCCACCTCTGCCAAAAACGCAGCTCCAGTCTGCTGTGAATAAACCATCTCACGAGAGTGATGGAAGGGCAAGTGCCAGTAGTCCATCATTTGGCTGCCCTTTTTTCCAACTGGGGCTGTCCTTCTAAGCTACGCCGCTATGTACTTCTACTTCAGGCCAGGGCTTCCCCATCTAGCACCTTGCCCTTTGCATCAACTTGGGTATTTTTTCCCCATACAGAACTCTTTTTGGGGTTTGCCTAGCATCAGCCTGAAGTTGACCTTGGCAAATTGCTTAATGAGGACAGTGTTCTGTGCCAAGCTTAAAAAAACAAGCATTTGAGAAGCTGACTAGCGAGTGCAGCTTTGGTGCGATTCTGCCGAAAAGAGAGTAGAGTACGCTCTTGATTGCAGATTGCAGATCTGCATAGAATAAAGGGTTCTGTACAGGCATAAAGAAACCTGAAAAGTCACCCACGCGGGATTTGAACTCAAGACCCCACGGGCAGAAACCGGCGCTTTAACCATTACACCACAGGAAACTAGACCTTCTGTGGTTGGTTCTGGATGACTGTAATAACCCTTTGTCCCCTTGTGCCTCTGCATTGACCGGCAGGGCTGGAAGTCAATCTTCTGCCTAATAAAGTCAATACCAACCTGAGGCCCCTTCCTGAAAGAGCCTGCTTGAATAGCTCAGTTGGTAGAGCGCGCGGCTATGGTTGATAACCTGGTCCAAAAGGTTGTGGGTTCAATTCCCACCTCTGCCAAAAACGCAGCTCCAGTCTGCTGTGAATAAACCATCTCACGAGAGTGATGGAAGGGCAAGTGCCAGTAGTCCATCATTTGGCTGCCCTTTTTTCCAACTGGGGCTGTCCTTCTAAGCTACGCCGCTATGTACTTCTACTTCAGGCCAGGGCTTCCCCATCTAGCACCTTGCCCTTTGCATCAACTTGGGTATTTTTTCCCCATACAGAACTCTTTTTGGGGTTTGCCTAGCATCAGCCTGAAGTTGACCTTGGCAAATTGCTTAATGAGGACAGTGTTCTGTGCCAAGCTTAAAAAAACAAGCATTTGAGAAGCTGACTAGCGAGTGCAGCTTTGGTGCGATTCTGCCGAAAAGAGAGTAGAGTACGCTCTTGATTGCAGATCTGCATAGAATAAAGGGTTCTGTACAGGCATAAAGAAACCTGAAAAGTCACCCACGCGGGATTTGAACTCAAGACCCCACGGGCAGAAACCGGCGCTTTAACCATTACACCACAGGAAACTAGACCTTCTGTGGTTGGTTCTGGATGACTGTAATAACCCTTTGTCCCCTTGTGCCTCTGCATTGACCGGCAGGGCTGGAAGTCAATCTTCTGCCTAATAAAGTCAATACCAACCTGAGGCCCCTTCCTGAAAGAGCCTGCTTGAATAGCTCAGTTGGTAGAGCGCGCGGCTATGGTTGATAACCTGGTCCAAAAGGTTGTGGGTTCAATTCCCACCTCTGCCAAAAACGCAGCTCCAGTCTGCTGTGAATAAACCATCTCACGAGAGTGATGGAAGGGCAAGTGCCAGTAGTCCATCATTTGGCTGCCCTTTTTTCCAACTGGGGCTGTCCTTCTAAGCTACGCCGCTATGTACTTCTACTTCAGGCCAGGGCTTCCCCATCTAGCACCTTGCCCTTTGCATCAACTTGGGTATTTTTTCCCCATACAGAACTCTTTTTGGGGTTTGCCTAGCATCAGCCTGAAGTTGACCTTGGCAAATTGCTTAATGAGGACAGTGTTCTGTGCCAAGCTTAAAAAAAACAAGCATTTGAGAAGCTGACTAGCGAGTGCAGCTTTGGTGCGATTCTGCCGAAAAGAGAGTAGAGTACGCTCTTGATTGCAGATTGCAGATCTGCATAGAATAAAGGGTTCTGTACAGGCATAAAGAAACCTGAAAAGTCACCCACGCGGGATTTGAACTCAAGACCCCACGGGCAGAAACCGGCGCTTTAACCATTACACCACAGGAAACTAGACCTTCTGTGGTTGGTTCTGGATGACTGTAATAACCCTTTGTCCCCTTGTGCCTCTGCATTGACCGGCAGGGCTGGAAGTCAATCTTCTGCCTAATAAAGTCAATACCAACCTGAGGCCCCTTCCTGAAAGAGCCTGCTTGAATAGCTCAGTTGGTAGAGCGCGCGGCTATGGTTGATAACCTGGTCCAAAAGGTTGTGGGTTCAATTCCCACCTCTGCCAAAAACGCAGCTCCAGTCTGCTGTGAATAAACCATCTCACGAGAGTGATGGAAGGGCAAGTGCCAGTAGTCCATCATTTGGCTGCCCTTTTTTCCAACTGGGGCTGTCCTTCTAAGCTACGCCGCTATGTACTTCTACTTCAGGCCAGGGCTTCCCCATCTAGCACCTTGCCCTTTGCATCAACTTGGGTATTTTTTCCCCATACAGAACTCTTTTTGGGGTTTGCCTAGCATCAGCCTGAAGTTGACCTTGGCAAATTGCTTAATGAGGACAGTGTTCTGTGCCAAGCTTAAAAAAACAAGCATTTGAGAAGCTGACTAGCGAGTGCAGCTTTGGTGCGATTCTGCCGAAAAGAGAGTAGAGTACGCTCTTGATTGCATTGCAGATCTGCATAGAATAAAGGGTTCTGTACAGGCATAAAGAAACCTGAAAAGTCACCCACGCGGGATTTGAACTCAAGACCCCACGGGCAGAAACCGGCGCTTTAACCATTACACCACAGGAAACTAGACCTTCTGTGGTTGGTTCTGGATGACTGTAATAACCCTTTGTCCCCTTGTGCCTCTGCATTGACCGGCAGGGCTGGAAGTCAATCTTCTGCCTAATAAAGTCAATACCAACCTGAGGCCCCTTCCTGAAAGAGCCTGCTTGAATAGCTCAGTTGGTAGAGCGCGCGGCTATGGTTGATAACCTGGTCCAAAAGGTTGTGGGTTCAATTCCCACCTCTGCCAAAAACGCAGCTCCAGTCTGCTGTGAATAAACCATCTCACGAGAGTGATGGAAGGGCAAGTGCCAGTAGTCCATCATTTGGCTGCCCTTTTTTCCAACTGGGGCTGTCCTTCTAAGCTACGCCGCTATGTACTTCTACTTCAGGCCAGGGCTTCCCCATCTAGCACCTTGCCCTTTGCATCAACTTGGGTATTTTTTCCCCATACAGAACTCTTTTTGGGGTTTGCCTAGCATCAGCCTGAAGTTGACCTTGGCAAATTGCTTAATGAGGACAGTGTTCTGTGCCAAGCTTAAAAAAAACAAGCATTTGAGAAGCTGACTAGCGAGTGCAGCTTTGGTGCGATTCTGCCGAAAAGAGAGTAGAGTACGCTCTTGATTGCAGATTGCAGATCTGCATAGAATAAAGGGTTCTGTACAGGCATAAAGAAACCTGAAAAGTCACCCACGCGGGATTTGAACTCAAGACCCCACGGGCAGAAACCGGCGCTTTAACCATTACACCACAGGAAACTAGACCTTCTGTGGTTGGTTCTGGATGACTGTAATAACCCTTTGTCCCCTTGTGCCTCTGCATTGACCGGCAGGGCTGGAAGTCAATCTTCTGCCTAATAAAGTCAATACCAACCTGAGGCCCCTTCCTGAAAGAGCCTGCTTGAATAGCTCAGTTGGTAGAGCGCGCGGCTATGGTTGATAACCTGGTCCAAAAGGTTGTGGGTTCAATTCCCACCTCTGCCAAAAACGCAGCTCCAGTCTGCTGTGAATAAACCATCTCACGAGAGTGATGGAAGGGCAAGTGCCAGTAGTCCATCATTTGGCTGCCCTTTTTTCCAACTGGGGCTGTCCTTCTAAGCTACGCCGCTATGTACTTCTACTTCAGGCCAGGGCTTCCCCATCTAGCACCTTGCCCTTTGCATCAACTTGGGTATTTTTTCCCCATACAGAACTCTTTTTGGGGTTTGCCTAGCATCAGCCTGAAGTTGACCTTGGCAAATTGCTTAATGAGGACAGTGTTCTGTGCCAAGCTTAAAAAAACAAGCATTTGAGAAGCTGACTAGCGAGTGCAGCTTTGGTGCGATTCTGCCGAAAAGAGAGTAGAGTACGCTCTTGATTGCAGATTGCAGATCTGCATAGAATAAAGGGTTCTGTACAGGCATAAAGAAACCTGAAAAGTCACCCACGCGGGATTTGAACTCAAGACCCCACGGGCAGAAACCGGCGCTTTAACCATTACACCACAGGAAACTAGACCTTCTGTGGTTGGTTCTGGATGACTGTAATAACCCTTTGTCCCCTTGTGCCTCTGCATTGACCGGCAGGGCTGGAAGTCAATCTTCTGCCTAATAAAGTCAATACCAACCTGAGGCCCCTTCCTGAAAGAGCCTGCTTGAATAGCTCAGTTGGTAGAGCGCGCGGCTATGGTTGATAACCTGGTCCAAAAGGTTGTGGGTTCAATTCCCACCTCTGCCAAAAACGCAGCTCCAGTCTGCTGTGAATAAACCATCTCACGAGAGTGATGGAAGGGCAAGTGCCAGTAGTCCATCATTTGGCTGCCCTTTTTTCCAACTGGGGCTGTCCTTCTAAGCTACGCCGCTATGTACTTCTACTTCAGGCCAGGGCTTCCCCATCTAGCACCTTGCCCTTTGCATCAACTTGGGTATTTTTTCCCCATACAGAACTCTTTTTGGGGTTTGCCTAGCATCAGCCTGAAGTTGACCTTGGCAAATTGCTTAATGAGGACAGTGTTCTGTGCCAAGCTTAAAAAAAACAAGCATTTGAGAAGCTGACTAGCGAGTGCAGCTTTGGTGCGATTCTGCCGAAAAGAGAGTAGAGTACGCTCTTGATTGCAGATTGCAGATCTGCATAGAATAAAGGGTTCTGTACAGGCATAAAGAAACCTGAAAAGTCACCCACGCGGGATTTGAACTCAAGACCCCACGGGCAGAAACCGGCGCTTTAACCATTACACCACAGGAAACTAGACCTTCTGTGGTTGGTTCTGGATGACTGTAATAACCCTTTGTCCCCTTGTGCCTCTGCATTGACCGGCAGGGCTGGAAGTCAATCTTCTGCCTAATAAAGTCAATACCAACCTGAGGCCCCTTCCTGAAAGAGCCTGCTTGAATAGCTCAGTTGGTAGAGCGCGCGGCTATGGTTGATAACCTGGTCCAAAAGGTTGTGGGTTCAATTCCCACCTCTGCCAAAAACGCAGCTCCAGTCTGCTGTGAATAAACCATCTCACGAGAGTGATGGAAGGGCAAGTGCCAGTAGTCCATCATTTGGCTGCCCTTTTTTCCAACTGGGGCTGTCCTTCTAAGCTACGCCGCTATGTACTTCTACTTCAGGCCAGGGCTTCCCCATCTAGCACCTTGCCCTTTGCATCAACTTGGGTATTTTTTCCCCATACAGAACTCTTTTTGGGGTTTGCCTAGCATCAGCCTGAAGTTGACCTTGGCAAATTGCTTAATGAGGACAGTGTTCTGTGCCAAGCTTAAAAAAACAAGCATTTGAGAAGCTGACTAGCGAGTGCAGCTTTGGTGCGATTCTGCCGAAAAGAGAGTAGAGTACGCTCTTGATTGCAGATCTGCATAGAATAAAGGGTTCTGTACAGGCATAAAGAAACCTGAAAAGTCACCCACGCGGGATTTGAACTCAAGACCCCACGGGCAGAAACCGGCGCTTTAACCATTACACCACAGGAAACTAGACCTTCTGTGGTTGGTTCTGGATGACTGTAATAACCCTTTGTCCCCTTGTGCCTCTGCATTGACCGGCAGGGCTGGAAGTCAATCTTCTGCCTAATAAAGTCAATACCAACCTGAGGCCCCTTCCTGAAAGAGCCTGCTTGAATAGCTCAGTTGGTAGAGCGCGCGGCTATGGTTGATAACCTGGTCCAAAAGGTTGTGGGTTCAATTCCCACCTCTGCCAAAAACGCAGCTCCAGTCTGCTGTGAATAAACCATCTCACGAGAGTGATGGAAGGGCAAGTGCCAGTAGTCCATCATTTGGCTGCCCTTTTTTCCAACTGGGGCTGTCCTTCTAAGCTACGCCGCTATGTACTTCTACTTCAGGCCAGGGCTTCCCCATCTAGCACCTTGCCCTTTGCATCAACTTGGGTATTTTTTCCCCATACAGAACTCTTTTTGGGGTTTGCCTAGCATCAGCCTGAAGTTGACCTTGGCAAATTGCTTAATGAGGACAGTGTTCTGTGCCAAGCTTAAAAAAACAAGCATTTGAGAAGCTGACTAGCGAGTGCAGCTTTGGTGCGATTCTGCCGAAAAGAGAGTAGAGTACGCTCTTGATTGCAGATTGCAGATCTGCATAGAATAAAGGGTTCTGTACAGGCATAAAGAAACCTGAAAAGTCACCCACGCGGGATTTGAACTCAAGACCCCACGGGCAGAAACCGGCGCTTTAACCATTACACCACAGGAAACTAGACCTTCTGTGGTTGGTTCTGGATGACTGTAATAACCCTTTGTCCCCTTGTGCCTCTGCATTGACCGGCAGGGCTGGAAGTCAATCTTCTGCCTAATAAAGTCAATACCAACCTGAGGCCCCTTCCTGAAAGAGCCTGCTTGAATAGCTCAGTTGGTAGAGCGCGCGGCTATGGTTGATAACCTGGTCCAAAAGGTTGTGGGTTCAATTCCCACCTCTGCCAAAAACGCAGCTCCAGTCTGCTGTGAATAAACCATCTCACGAGAGTGATGGAAGGGCAAGTGCCAGTAGTCCATCATTTGGCTGCCCTTTTTTCCAACTGGGGCTGTCCTTCTAAGCTACGCCGCTATGTACTTCTACTTCAGGCCAGGGCTTCCCCATCTAGCACCTTGCCCTTTGCATCAACTTGGGTATTTTTTCCCCATACAGAACTCTTTTTGGGGTTTGCCTAGCATCAGCCTGAAGTTGACCTTGGCAAATTGCTTAATGAGGACAGTGTTCTGTGCCAAGCTTAAAAAAAACAAGCATTTGAGAAGCTGACTAGCGAGTGCAGCTTTGGTGCGATTCTGCCGAAAAGAGAGTAGAGTACGCTCTTGATTGCAGATTGCAGATCTGCATAGAATAAAGGGTTCTGTACAGGCATAAAGAAACCTGAAAAGTCACCCACGCGGGATTTGAACTCAAGACCCCACGGGCAGAAACCGGCGCTTTAACCATTACACCACAGGAAACTAGACCTTCTGTGGTTGGTTCTGGATGACTGTAATAACCCTTTGTCCCCTTGTGCCTCTGCATTGACCGGCAGGGCTGGAAGTCAATCTTCTGCCTAATAAAGTCAATACCAACCTGAGGCCCCTTCCTGAAAGAGCCTGCTTGAATAGCTCAGTTGGTAGAGCGCGCGGCTATGGTTGATAACCTGGTCCAAAAGGTTGTGGGTTCAATTCCCACCTCTGCCAAAAACGCAGCTCCAGTCTGCTGTGAATAAACCATCTCACGAGAGTGATGGAAGGGCAAGTGCCAGTAGTCCATCATTTGGCTGCCCTTTTTTCCAACTGGGGCTGTCCTTCTAAGCTACGCCGCTATGTACTTCTACTTCAGGCCAGGGCTTCCCCATCTAGCACCTTGCCCTTTGCATCAACTTGGGTATTTTTTCCCCATACAGAACTCTTTTTGGGGTTTGCCTAGCATCAGCCTGAAGTTGACCTTGGCAAATTGCTTAATGAGGACAGTGTTCTGTGCCAAGCTTAAAAAAACAAGCATTTGAGAAGCTGACTAGCGAGTGCAGCTTTGGTGCGATTCTGCCGAAAAGAGAGTAGAGTACGCTCTTGATTGCAGATTGCAGATCTGCATAGAATAAAGGGTTCTGTACAGGCATAAAGAAACCTGAAAAGTCACCCACGCGGGATTTGAACTCAAGACCCCACGGGCAGAAACCGGCGCTTTAACCATTACACCACAGGAAACTAGACCTTCTGTGGTTGGTTCTGGATGACTGTAATAACCCTTTGTCCCCTTGTGCCTCTGCATTGACCGGCAGGGCTGGAAGTCAATCTTCTGCCTAATAAAGTCAATACCAACCTGAGGCCCCTTCCTGAAAGAGCCTGCTTGAATAGCTCAGTTGGTAGAGCGCGCGGCTATGGTTGATAACCTGGTCCAAAAGGTTGTGGGTTCAATTCCCACCTCTGCCAAAAACGCAGCTCCAGTCTGCTGTGAATAAACCATCTCACGAGAGTGATGGAAGGGCAAGTGCCAGTAGTCCATCATTTGGCTGCCCTTTTTTCCAACTGGGGCTGTCCTTCTAAGCTACGCCGCTATGTACTTCTACTTCAGGCCAGGGCTTCCCCATCTAGCACCTTGCCCTTTGCATCAACTTGGGTATTTTTTCCCCATACAGAACTCTTTTTGGGGTTTGCCTAGCATCAGCCTGAAGTTGACCTTGGCAAATTGCTTAATGAGGACAGTGTTCTGTGCCAAGCTTTAAAAAAAACAAGCATTTGAGAAGCTGACTAGCGAGTGCAGCTTTGGTGCGATTCTGCCGAAAAGAGAGTAGAGTACGCTCTTGATTGCAGATTGCAGATCTGCATAGAATAAAGGGTTCTGTACAGGCATAAAGAAACCTGAAAAGTCACCCACGCGGGATTTGAACTCAAGACCCCACGGGCAGAAACCGGCGCTTTAACCATTACACCACAGGAAACTAGACCTTCTGTGGTTGGTTCTGGATGACTGTAATAACCCTTTGTCCCCTTGTGCCTCTGCATTGACCGGCAGGGCTGGAAGTCAATCTTCTGCCTAATAAAGTCAATACCAACCTGAGGCCCCTTCCTGAAAGAGCCTGCTTGAATAGCTCAGTTGGTAGAGCGCGCGGCTATGGTTGATAACCTGGTCCAAAAGGTTGTGGGTTCAATTCCCACCTCTGCCAAAAACGCAGCTCCAGTCTGCTGTGAATAAACCATCTCACGAGAGTGATGGAAGGGCAAGTGCCAGTAGTCCATCATTTGGCTGCCCTTTTTTCCAACTGGGGCTGTCCTTCTAAGCTACGCCGCTATGTACTTCTACTTCAGGCCAGGGCTTCCCCATCTAGCACCTTGCCCTTTGCATCAACTTGGGTATTTTTTCCCCATACAGAACTCTTTTTGGGGTTTGCCTAGCATCAGCCTGAAGTTGACCTTGGCAAATTGCTTAATGAGGACAGTGTTCTGTGCCAAGCTTAAAAAAAACAAGCATTTGAGAAGCTGACTAGCGAGTGCAGCTTTGGTGCGATTCTGCCGAAAAGAGAGTAGAGTACGCTCTTGATTGCAGATTGCAGATCTGCATAGAATAAAGGGTTCTGTACAGGCATAAAGAAACCTGAAAAGTCACCCACGCGGGATTTGAACTCAAGACCCCACGGGCAGAAACCGGCGCTTTAACCATTACACCACAGGAAACTAGACCTTCTGTGGTTGGTTCTGGATGACTGTAATAACCCTTTGTCCCCTTGTGCCTCTGCATTGACCGGCAGGGCTGGAAGTCAATCTTCTGCCTAATAAAGTCAATACCAACCTGAGGCCCCTTCCTGAAAGAGCCTGCTTGAATAGCTCAGTTGGTAGAGCGCGCGGCTATGGTTGATAACCTGGTCCAAAAGGTTGTGGGTTCAATTCCCACCTCTGCCAAAAACGCAGCTCCAGTCTGCTGTGAATAAACCATCTCACGAGAGTGATGGAAGGGCAAGTGCCAGTAGTCCATCATTTGGCTGCCCTTTTTTCCAACTGGGGCTGTCCTTCTAAGCTACGCCGCTATGTACTTCTACTTCAGGCCAGGGCTTCCCCATCTAGCACCTTGCCCTTTGCATCAACTTGGGTATTTTTTCCCCATACAGAACTCTTTTTGGGGTTTGCCTAGCATCAGCCTGAAGTTGACCTTGGCAAATTGCTTAATGAGGACAGTGTTCTGTGCCAAGCTTAAAAAAAACAAGCATTTGAGAAGCTGACTAGCGAGTGCAGCTTTGGTGCGATTCTGCCGAAAAGAGAGTAGAGTACGCTCTTGATTGCAGATTGCAGATCTGCATAGAATAAAGGGTTCTGTACAGGCATAAAGAAACCTGAAAAGTCACCCACGCGGGATTTGAACTCAAGACCCCACGGGCAGAAACCGGCGCTTTAACCATTACACCACAGGAAACTAGACCTTCTGTGGTTGGTTCTGGATGACTGTAATAACCCTTTGTCCCCTTGTGCCTCTGCATTGACCGGCAGGGCTGGAAGTCAATCTTCTGCCTAATAAAGTCAATACCAACCTGAGGCCCCTTCCTGAAAGAGCCTGCTTGAATAGCTCAGTTGGTAGAGCGCGCGGCTATGGTTGATAACCTGGTCCAAAAGGTTGTGGGTTCAATTCCCACCTCTGCCAAAAACGCAGCTCCAGTCTGCTGTGAATAAACCATCTCACGAGAGTGATGGAAGGGCAAGTGCCAGTAGTCCATCATTTGGCTGCCCTTTTTTCCAACTGGGGCTGTCCTTCTAAGCTACGCCGCTATGTACTTCTACTTCAGGCCAGGGCTTCCCCATCTAGCACCTTGCCCTTTGCATCAACTTGGGTATTTTTTCCCCATACAGAACTCTTTTTGGGGTTTGCCTAGCATCAGCCTGAAGTTGACCTTGGCAAATTGCTTAATGAGGACAGTGTTCTGTGCCAAGCTTAAAAAAACAAGCATTTGAGAAGCTGACTAGCGAGTGCAGCTTTGGTGCGATTCTGCCGAAAAGAGAGTAGAGTACGCTCTTGATTGCAGATTGCAGATCTGCATAGAATAAAGGGTTCTGTACAGGCATAAAGAAACCTGAAAAGTCACCCACGCGGGATTTGAACTCAAGACCCCACGGGCAGAAACCGGCGCTTTAACCATTACACCACAGGAAACTAGACCTTCTGTGGTTGGTTCTGGATGACTGTAATAACCCTTTGTCCCCTTGTGCCTCTGCATTGACCGGCAGGGCTGGAAGTCAATCTTCTGCCTAATAAAGTCAATACCAACCTGAGGCCCCTTCCTGAAAGAGCCTGCTTGAATAGCTCAGTTGGTAGAGCGCGCGGCTATGGTTGATAACCTGGTCCAAAAGGTTGTGGGTTCAATTCCCACCTCTGCCAAAAACGCAGCTCCAGTCTGCTGTGAATAAACCATCTCACGAGAGTGATGGAAGGGCAAGTGCCAGTAGTCCATCATTTGGCTGCCCTTTTTTCCAACTGGGGCTGTCCTTCTAAGCTACGCCGCTATGTACTTCTACTTCAGGCCAGGGCTTCCCCATCTAGCACCTTGCCCTTTGCATCAACTTGGGTATTTTTTCCCCATACAGAACTCTTTTTGGGGTTTGCCTAGCATCAGCCTGAAGTTGACCTTGGCAAATTGCTTAATGAGGACAGTGTTCTGTGCCAAGCTTAAAAAAAACAAGCATTTGAGAAGCTGACTAGCGAGTGCAGCTTTGGTGCGATTCTGCCGAAAAGAGAGTAGAGTACGCTCTTGATTGCAGATCTGCATAGAATAAAGGGTTCTGTACAGGCATAAAGAAACCTGAAAAGTCACCCACGCGGGATTTGAACTCAAGACCCCACGGGCAGAAACCGGCGCTTTAACCATTACACCACAGGAAACTAGACCTTCTGTGGTTGGTTCTGGATGACTGTAATAACCCTTTGTCCCCTTGTGCCTCTGCATTGACCGGCAGGGCTGGAAGTCAATCTTCTGCCTAATAAAGTCAATAACCAACCTGAGGCCCCTTCCTGAAAGAGCCTGCTTGAATAGCTCAGTTGGTAGAGCGCGCGGCTATGGTTGATAACCTGGTCCAAAAGGTTGTGGGTTCAATTCCCACCTCTGCCAAAAACGCAGCTCCAGTCTGCTGTGAATAAACCATCTCACGAGAGTGATGGAAGGGCAAGTGCCAGTAGTCCATCATTTGGCTGCCCTTTTTTCCAACTGGGGCTGTCCTTCTAAGCTACGCCGCTATGTACTTCTACTTCAGGCCAGGGCTTCCCCATCTAGCACCTTGCCCTTTGCATCAACTTGGGTATTTTTTCCCCATACAGAACTCTTTTTGGGGTTTGCCTAGCATCAGCCTGAAGTTGACCTTGGCAAATTGCTTAATGAGGACAGTGTTCTGTGCCAAGCTTAAAAAAAAAGCAGAGAAGCATGACTAGCCGGCAGCTTTGCCTGCGAGCTGCGAAAAGAATAGATGTCCTTTTCCAGAGCTGCTTAGCTGGTTCTGTCAGGCTGGAACTGAAGTAGCTCACGCCCGGATATTCCAAGGACCTCACCAACGAGCTTTAACCAGCCTCTTTCAGAAGGCCTTGTTGGTATTGACTTTATTATTAGCAGAAGATTGCTTCCAGCCCTTGCGGTCAATGCAGAGGACAGGGGACAAAGGGTATTACAGTCATAAAGAACCAACACAGAAGGTCTAGTTCTCCTCTGGTTGTAATGGTTTAAAGCGCCGGGTTTCGGCCTGGTGGGGTTCTTGGTTCAAATCCCGCGTGGGTGACTTTTCAGGTTTCTTTATGCCTGTACAGAACCCTTTATTCTATGCAGATCTGCAATCTGCAATCAAGAGCGTTCTCTACTCTCTTTTCGGCAGAATCGCACCAAAGCTGCAGCTCGCTAGTCAGCTTCTCAAATGCTTGTTTTTTTTAAGCTTGGCACAGAACACTGTCCTCATTAAGCAATTTGCCAAGGTCAACTTCAGGCTGATGCTAGGCAAACCCCAAAAAGAGTTCTGTATGGGGAAAAAATACCCAAGTTGATGCAAAGGGCAAGGTGCTAGATGGGGAAGCCCTGGCCTGAAGTAGAAGTACATAGCGGCGTAGCTTAGAAGGACAGCCCCAGTTGGAAAAAAGGGCAGCCAAATGATGGACTACTGGCACTTGCCCTTCCATCACTCTCGTGAGATGGTTTATTCACAGCAGACTGGAGCTGCGTTTTTGGCAGAGGTGGGAATTGAACCCACAACCTTTTGGACCAGGTTATCAACCATAGCCGCGCGCTCTACCAACTGAGCTATTCAAGCAGGCTCTTTCAGGAAGGGGCCTCAGGTTGGTATTGACTTTATTAGGCAGAAGATTGACTTCCAGCCCTGCCGGTCAATGCAGAGGCACAAGGGGACAAAGGGTTATTACAGTCATCCAGAACCAACCACAGAAGGTCTAGTTTCCTGTGGTGTAATGGTTAAAGCGCCGGTTTCTGCCCGTGGGGTCTTGAGTTCAAATCCCGCGTGGGTGACTTTTCAGGTTTCTTTATGCCTGTACAGAACCCTTTATTCTATGCAGATCTGCAATCAAGAGCGTACTCTACTCTCTTTTCGGCAGAATCGCACCAAAGCTGCACTCGCTAGTCAGCTTCTCAAATGCTTGTTTTTTTTAAGCTTGGCACAGAACACTGTCCTCATTAAGCAATTTGCCAAGGTCAACTTCAGGCTGATGCTAGGCAAACCCCAAAAAGAGTTCTGTATGGGGAAAAAATACCCAAGTTGATGCAAAGGGCAAGGTGCTAGATGGGGAAGCCCTGGCCTGAAGTAGAAGTACATAGCGGCGTAGCTTAGAAGGACAGCCCCAGTTGGAAAAAAGGGCAGCCAAATGATGGACTACTGGCACTTGCCCTTCCATCACTCTCGTGAGATGGTTTATTCACAGCAGACTGGAGCTGCGTTTTTGGCAGAGGTGGGAATTGAACCCACAACCTTTTGGACCAGGTTATCAACCATAGCCGCGCGCTCTACCAACTGAGCTATTCAAGCAGGCTCTTTCAGGAAGGGGCCTCAGGTTGGTATTGACTTTATTAGGCAGAAGATTGACTTCCAGCCCTGCCGGTCAATGCAGAGGCACAAGGGGACAAAGGGTTATTACAGTCATCCAGAACCAACCACAGAAGGTCTAGTTTCCTGTGGTGTAATGGTTAAAGCGCCGGTTTCTGCCCGTGGGGTCTTGAGTTCAAATCCCGCGTGGGTGACTTTTCAGGTTTCTTTATGCCTGTACAGAACCCTTTATTCTATGCAGATCTGCAATCTGCAATCAAGAGCGTACTCTACTCTCTTTTCGGCAGAATCGCACCAAAGCTGCACTCGCTAGTCAGCTTCTCAAATGCTTGTTTTTTTTAAGCTTGGCACAGAACACTGTCCTCATTAAGCAATTTTTCCAAGGTCAACTTCAGGCTGATGCTAGGCAAACCCCAAAAAGAGTTCTGTATGGGGAAAAAATACCCAAGTTGATGCAAAGGGCAAGGTGCTAGATGGGGAAGCCCTGGCCTGAAGTAGAAGTACATAGCGGCGTAGCTTAGAAGGACAGCCCCAGTTGGAAAAAAGGGCAGCCAAATGATGGACTACTGGCACTTGCCCTTCCATCACTCTCGTGAGATGGTTTATTCACAGCAGACTGGAGCTGCGTTTTTGGCAGAGGTGGGAATTGAACCCACAACCTTTTGGACCAGGTTATCAACCATAGCCGCGCGCTCTACCAACTGAGCTATTCAAGCAGGCTCTTTCAGGAAGGGGCCTCAGGTTGGTATTGACTTTATTAGGCAGAAGATTGACTTCCAGCCCTGCCGGTCAATGCAGAGGCACAAGGGGACAAAGGGTTATTACAGTCATCCAGAACCAACCACAGAAGGTCTAGTTTCCTGTGGTGTAATGGTTAAAGCGCCAGTTTCTGCCCGTGGGGTCTTGAGTTCAAATCCCGCGTGGGTGACTTTTCAGGTTTCTTTATGCCTGTACAGAACCCTTTATTCTATGCAGATCTGCAATCAAGAGCGTACTCTACTCTCTTTTCGGCAGAATCGCACCAAAGCTGCACTCGCTAGTCAGCTTCTCAAATGCCTGTTTTTTTTAAGCTTGGCACAGAACACTGTCCTCATTAAGCAATTTTTCCAAGGTCAACTTCAGGCTGATGCTAGGCAAACCCCAAAAAGAGTTCTGTATGGGGAAAAAATACCCAAGTTGATGCAAAGGGCAAGGTGCTAGATGGGGAAGCCCTGGCCTGAAGTAGAAGTACATAGCGGCGTAGCTTAGAAGGACAGCCCCAGTTGGAAAAAAGGGCAGCCAAATGATGGACTACTGGCACTTGCCCTTCCATCACTCTCGTGAGATGGTTTATTCACAGCAGACTGGAGCTGCGTTTTTGGCAGAGGTGGGAATTGAACCCACAACCTTTTGGACCAGGTAATCAACCAGAGCCGCGCGCTCTACCAACTGAGCTATTCAAGCAGGCTCTTTCAGGAGGGGGCCTCAGGTTGGTATTGACTTTATTAGGCAGAAGATTGACTTCCAGCCCTGCCGGTCAATGCAGAGGCACAAGGGGACAAAGGGTTATTACAGTCATCCAGAACCAACCACAGAAGGTCTAGTTTCCTGTGGTGTAATGGTTAAAGCACCAGTTTCTGCCCGTGGGGTCTTGAGTTCAAATCCCGCGTGGGTGACTTTTCAGGTTTCTTTATGCCTGTACAGAACCCTTTATTCTATGCAGATCTGCAATCTGCAATCAAGAGCGTACTCTACTCTCTTTTCGGCAGAATCGCACCAAAGCTGCACTCGCTAGTCAGCTTCTCAAATGCTTGTTTTTTTTAAGCTTGGCACAGAACACTGTCCTCATTAAGCAATTTGCCAAGGTCAACTTCAGGCTGATGCTAGGCAAACCCCAAAAAGAGTTCTGTATGGGGAAAAAATACCCAAGTTGATGCAAAGGGCAAGGTGCTAGATGGGGAAGCCCTGGCCTGAAGTAGAAGTACATAGCGGCGTAGCTTAGAAGGACAGCCCCAGTTGGAAAAAAGGGCAGCCAAATGATGGACTACTGGCACTTGCCCTTCCATCACTCTCGTGAGATGGTTTATTCACAGCAGACTGGAGCTGCGTTTTTGGCAGAGGTGGGAATTGAACCCACAACCTTTTGGACCAGGTTATCAACCATAGCCGCGCGCTCTACCAACTGAGCTATTCAAGCAGGCTCTTTCAGGAAGGGGCCTCAGGTTGGTATTGACTTTATTAGGCAGAAGATTGACTTCCAGCCCTGCCGGTCAATGCAGAGGCACAAGGGGACAAAGGGTTATTACAGTCATCCAGAACCAACCACAGAAGGTCTAGTTTCCTGTGGTGTAATGGTTAAAGCACCAGTTTCTGCCCGTCGGGTCTTGAGTTCAAATCCCGCGTGGGTGACTTTTCAGGTTTCTTTATGCCTGTACAGAACCCTTTATTCTATGCAGATCTGCAATCAAGAGCGTACTCTACTCTCTTTTCGGCAGAATCGCACCAAAGCTGCACTCGCTAGTCAGCTTCTCAAATGCTTGCTTTTTTTAAGCTTGGCACAGAACACTGTCCTCATTAAGCAATTTTCCAAGGTCAACTTCAGGCTGATGCTAGGCAAACCCCAAAAAGAGTTCTGTATGGGGAAAAAATACCCAAGTTGATGCAAAGGGCAAGGTGCTAGATGGGGAAGCCCTGGCCTGAAGTAGAAGTACATAGCAGCGTAGCTTAGAAGGACAGCTTCTCAAATGCCTGTTGGAAAAAAGGGCAGCCAAATGATGGACTACTGGCACTTGCATCACTCTCGTGAGATGGTTTATTCACAGCAGATTGGAGCTGCGTTTTTGGCAGAGGTGGGAATTGAACCCACAACCTTTTGGACCAGGTTATCAACCATAGCCGCGCGCTCTACCAACTGAGCTATTCAAGCAGGCTCTTTCAGGAATGGGCCTCAGGTTGGTATTGACTTTATTAGGCAGAAGATTGACTTCCAGCCCTGCCGGTCAATGCAGAGGCACAAGGGGACAAAGGGTTATTACAGTCATCCAGAACCAACCACAGAAGGTCTAGTTTCCTGTGGTGTAATGGTTAAAGCGCCGGTTTCTGTCCGTGGTGTCTTGAGTTCAAATCCCGCGTGGGTGACTTTTCAGGTTTCTTTATGCCTGTGCAGAACCCTTTATTCTATGCAGATCTGCAATCAAGAGCGTACTCTACTCTCTTTTCGGCAGAATCGCACCAAAGCTGCACTCGCTAGTCAGCTTCTCAAATGCTTGTTTTTTTAAAGCTTGGCACAGAACACTGTCCTCATTAAGCAATTTGCCAAGGTCAACTTCAGGCTGATGCTAGGCAAACCCCAAAAAGAGTTCTGTATGGGGAAAAAATACCCAAGTTGATGCAAAGGGCAAGGTGCTAGATGGGGAAGCCCTGGCCTGAAGTAGAAGTACATAGCGGCGTAGCTTAGAAGGACAGCCCCAGTTGGAAAAATGGGCAGCCAAATGATGGACTACTGGCACTTGCCCTTCCATCACTCTCGTGAGATGGTTTATTCACAGCAGACTGGAGCTGCGTTTTTGGCAGAGGTGGGAATTGAACCCACAACCTTTTGGACCAGGTAATCAACCATAGCCGCGCGCTCTACCAACTGAGCTATTCAAGCAGGCTCTTACAGGAATGGGCCTCAGGTTGGTATTGACTTTATTAGGCAGAAGATTGACTTCCAGCCCTGCCGGTCAATGCAGAGGCACAAGGGGACAAAGGGTTATTACAGTCATCCAGAACCAACCACAGAAGGTCTAGTTTCCTGTGGTGTAATAGTTAAAGCGCCGGTTTCTGCCCGTGGGGTCTTGAGTTCAAATCCCGCGTGGTTGACTTTTCAGGTTTCTTTATGCCTGTGCAGAACCCTTTATTCTATGCAGATCTGCAATCAAGAGCGTACTCTACTCTCTTTTCGGCAGAATCGCACCAAAGCTGCACTCGCTAGTCAGCTTCTCAAATGCTTGTTTTTTTTAAGCTTGGCACAGAACACTGTCCTCATTAAGCAATTTGCCAAGGTCAACTTCAGGCTGATGCTAGGCAAACCCCAAAAAGAGTTCTGTATGGGGAAAAAATACCCAAGTTGATGCAAAGGGCAAGGTGCTAGATGGGGAAGCCCTGGCCTGAAGTAGAAGTACATAGCGGCGTAGCTTAGAAGGACAGCCCCAGTTGGAAAAAAGGGCAGCCAAATGATGGACTACTGGCACTTGCCCTTCCATCACTCTCGTGAGATGGTTTATTCACAGCAGACTGGAGCTGCGTTTTTGGCAGAGGTGGGAATTGAACCCACAACCTTTTGGACCAGGTTATCAACCATAGCCGCGCGCTCTACCAACTGAGCTATTCAAGCAGGCTCTTTCAGGATGGGGCCTCAGGTTGGTATTGACTTTATTAGGCAGAAGATTGACTTCCAGCCCTGCCGGTCAATGCAGAGGCACAAGGGGACAAAGGGTTATTACAGTCATCCAGAACCAACCACAGAAGGTCTAGTTTCCTGTGGTGTAATGGTTAAAGCGCCGGTTTCTGCCCGTGGGGTCTTGAGTTCAAATCCCGCGTGGGTGACTTTTCAGGTTTCTTTATGCCTGTACAGAACCCTTTATTTTATGCAGATCTGCAATCTGCAATCAAGAGCGTACTCTACTCTCTTTTCAGCAGAATCGCACCAAAGCTGCACTCGCTAGTCAGCTTCTCAAATGCCTGTTTTTTTTAAGCTTGGCACAGAACACTGTCCTCATTAAGCAATTTGCCAAGGTCAACTTCAGGCTGATGCTAGGCAAACCCCAAAAAGAGTTCTGTATGGGGAAAAAATACCCAAGTTGATGCAAAGGGCAAGGTGCTAGATGGGGAAGCCCTGGCCTGAAGTAGAAGTACATAGCGGCGTAGCTTAGAAGGACAGCCCCAGTTGGAAAAAAGGGCAGCCAAATGATGGACTACTGGCACTTGCCCTTCCATCACTCTCGTGAGATGATTTATTCACAGCAGACTGGAGCTGCGTTTTTGGCAGAGGTGGGAATTGAACCCACAACCTTTTGGACCAGGTTATCAACCATAGCCGCGCGCTCTACCAACTGAGCTATTCAAGCAGGCTCTTTCAGGATGGGGCCTCAGGTTGGTATTGACTTTATTAGGCAGAAGATTGACTTCCAGCCCTGCCGGTCAATGCAGAGGCACAAGGGGACAAAGGGTTATTACAGTCATCCAGAACCAACCACAGAAGGTCTAGTTTCCTGTGGTGTAATGGTTAAACCGCTGGTTTCTGCCCGTGGGGTCTTGAGTTCAAATCCCGCGTGGGTGACTTTTCAGGTTTCTTTATGCCTGTACAGAACCCTTTATTCTATGCAGATCTGCAATCTGCAATCAAGAGCGTACTCTACTCTCTTTTCGGCAGAATCGCACCAAAGCTGCACTCGCTAGTCAGCTTCTCAAATGCTTGTTTTTTTTAAGCTTGGCACAGAACACTGTCCTCATTAAGCAATTTGCCAAGGTCAACTTCAGGCTGATGCTAGGCAAACCCCAAAAAGAGTTCTGTATGGGGAAAAAATACCCAAGTTGATGCAAAGTGTGCTGTTTATACCTTATCTGATGGCTTTGTAATGTTAGGTTGTATGCATTAGTATTGGTTTAGCTGTTATGTGCTGCCACCTAGTGGACCATTTTAGGATAGCTGCCCACATGTTAATTAGACTTGTCATTCAAGGTTAAGCCTTCCCACTAAGTTCACAGGAAGTAGAGGAGTATCCATTTTGAGCACACACAGACTGCTCACAAGCAGAGGGACAGACCTCCTTAGGATCTTTCACTTTTACACAGGCCCCTGGTTACATAACCGTCTGTAAGTAAGATGATATGTTTCCTGTATGTGTTTACATGTGTGTATATGCTGTACAGGTTGTGATGCAATGTTA
Source organism: Xenopus laevis (assembly GCF_017654675.1). NCBI lineage: Eukaryota > Metazoa > Chordata > Amphibia > Anura > Pipidae > Xenopus > Xenopus laevis. The sequence goes on from NC_054383.1 coordinate 93,282,854, forward strand.
TTATGTTTTACAGTTTTACAAAAATAAATAAGAACCCATATAAGGATAAAGCATTCAAGTTTATTCAACTCACAGAGCATTCTGAGTATTCTTTGCTGAGTCTTATGTGGAGTGTGTTAAGCTGGCTGGTTAACCTATATTACGCAAAGGCACAGTATAGTGTGGAAACAGTACAGTAAAAAGACGGTTGCAGCAGACCTGCAAACAGAAGTGACTGCATTCCAAACATGAGTCTGAGATCAGGGAAGAAGTATATGCCTGAGGATGGGCCCCCATGAGACAGCATGGCAGGGAGAATGCTAGCGCCCAGCAAGATGAGTTATCGTCACATGTGTCAAAATCATCTAGGTCTAGCAAGAAGTCTTCAGCAAGTTCCCTAGCTCTCAAAGCACGAGCGAAGGCAGAGGCCGCACGTGTACAGCTAGCCTTTGCAGAAAAAGAAGCTAGTGTGAAAAGAACAATCGCAGAAAAGCAGGCTAGCATGAAACGAGAAAAAGCAGAAAGAGAACGAGAAATGGCAGAAGCAGAAGCAGAGCTGCAAATTCTGCAGTGTCAGAGAGAAGCCGCCGCAGCAGAAGCTGAAGCCGCGGCCTACCTAGAAACATATTCATCAGAGAGTGAGGGTACCCATGAAGGTCCAGAAGTGCCAGAAAAACCTCTTTCCTCTGCAGAACGTGCAAGCGAGTATGTTCAGTGGGTTACTGGTATGCCAACTACTGAACGATCGATTAAAACTGAGCCAGCAGAAGTATACAGGCCTAAGCCAGTAGAAGCATGCGCAACTAAGCCAGCAGCAGTTACAAGTACACCAAAGCAGCGCTACAGTGCCAGTGACATCAAACCAGCTAGAGAATATCCATCAGCATACCCTAGAGACAGAATTCAGAGATTCCCATTGCCTCAGCCTAAAGATTGTGCACCTGAGCAACAATGCATACAAGATATCACTAAATATCTGCTACGCAAAGAAGCCGTTAACTCAAGCTTCATCAAGTTTGATGACTCCCCTGAAAATTACTGGGCTTGGAAGTCCTCCTTCCTGAATGCAACCAGAGATTTGAACCTTTCAGCCTCAGAGATGCTTGACCTGATGATAAAATGGCTAGGTACTGAGTCGGCCGAACATGCAAAAAGTATGCGCAGGGTGCATTTGTTTAACCCTTCAACAGGACTTGATATGGCTTGGCAGAGACTAGAGAAAAAATATGGCTCACCTGAAGTAATTCAGCAAACATTACAAAAAAGGTTAGAGGCCTTCCCCAAGCTGACCAACAAAGATACCAAAAAACTAGAGCAATTGGGAGACCTTCTCCTGGAGATAGAGTGTGCTAAAGAAGAAGGATATCTGAGAGGTCTAACATACTTGGACAATGCTATTGGTCTTAATCCCATAGTGGAGAAACTACCATACCACATGCAACTAAAGTGGGCATCTGTTGGAACTAAGTATAAAACAGAAACAGAAGAAGATTTTCCCCCTTTCTTTGTGTTTTCCAGGTTTGTGCAGCAGCAAGCACAGATGAAGAACGACCCCAGCTTTGCCTTTTACAGCAACAGTGATCAACCGCCTAAACCTGAAAGGCCTTCCAGATACCACGGTAAGACCTCTGTGTCCACACACAATACATTCATCCCTACGAGAACCTCACACTCTCAAACCTGCAGCAAGGAGGGCAGTATAGAGAGCCCTGATAGACAATGTCCAATTCACCGAAAGCCCCATCCTTTAAAAAAGTGCAAAGGATTCAGAGGCAAACCTATTGGTGAAAGAATGTATTTTCTCAGACAGAACGGCATCTGCTTCAAGTGCTGTGAATCCACCAAACACATAGCCAGAGACTGTAAAATATCAGTGAAGTGCTCAGAATGTGGCAGTGAGAAACACATTGCAGCCTTACACCCTGACTCACCTGCGCCACCAGCAGAGACTGTACAAGCAGAGACAGATCACGGCAGGGAGCCTAGTGACAGCTCATCTCCTCCAGTAATGTCTAAGTGCACTGAAATCTGTGGCGCAGGTAAGAGCTTTCGATCATGCTCTAAAATATGTTTAGTGACTGTTTTCCCCTCTGGACATAGAGAGGGAGTAGTGAAAATGTACGCAGTTCTCGATGAGCAAAGCAACCGATCTCTTGCAAAGTCAGACTTTTTCAACATCTTCAACATTAAAACTACTGTAGCTCCATACACTTTAAAGACTTGTGCAGGCGTTACAGAAACTGCAGGCAGAAGAGCCACAAACTTTATTGTTGAATCCTTTGACAGAAAATCACAGCTCCCTTTACCCGCATTAATAGAATGTGACATGTTACCAGATGACAAGGAAGAAATCCCTTCTCCAGAAGTAGCTTATTACCATCTCCATCTCCGTTCAATTGCTAACCTCATACCAGCTATTGATCCTGAAGCCTCCATACTTTTACTCTTAGGAAGAGACATTTTACAAGCACACAAGGTGCATGAGAAAATCAATGGTCCCTTTAATGCCCCTTATGCACAGAGACTTGAATTAGGATGGGTAATAGTAGGAGAAGTTTGCCTGGGATCTACACACCAGACTAATAGCGTCAGTACTTTAAGAACGTCTGTGTTACCGAATGGGCGTACCACCTCATTGAACCCATGTCAGAACAGGCTCATAGTCAAAGAAAGTTTTGATAACCTAACACATTTCAGTGACTCTTCCTTGTGCAACCAAGAAGACATCAGCTTCAATCCAGAGACTGATAAGCTGGGGACAACAGTGTTTCAAAAATCAAAAGATGATGACAAGCAAGCTCTATCCATAGAAGATCAAGCATTTCTTCAAATCATGGACAAAGACACCCATCAAGATGACAGCCACAGCTGGGTCGCTCCATTGCCTTTTCGTACACCCAGATGTAAATTGCCTTCCAACAGAGAGCAAGCCATGATACGTCTCGCCTCTCTTCGCAGAACTCTGCATGGTAAGCCAGGAATGAAAAGAGACTTCACAGAATTCATTAAGAAGATGCTGGACAATGACCATGCTGAGATTGCAAGACCACTGGAACAAGGTAAAGAACACTGGTATCTGCCGATGTTTGGCGTTTACCATCCACACAAACCTGATCAAATAAGAGTTGTATTTGACTCCAGTGCAGAGTGTGAAGGTGTCTCTTTAAACAATGTACTGTTAAGTGGCCCTGACCTAAACAACACATTGTTAGGGTTCTCATACGCTTTAGGAAAGAACCTATTGCCTTTACAGCAGATGTGCAACAGATGTTTTACTGTTTCTTGGTGAGAGAAGACCACCGAGATTATTTACGTTTTCTGTGGTACAAGGACCATGACATAGACAAAGAAGTAGTTGAATACAGAATGAGGGTCCATGTCTTTGGAAACAGTCCCTCTCCTGCTGTTGCTATATACTGCATGCGTAAAGCAGCTCTGACAAGTGCAGAACAATTTGGACAAGATGCCAAACACTTTGTGTTGAGACACTTCTATGTAGACGATGGACTTGCATCTGCTAGCACCCCTGAGATAGCGATTGACATTCTAAACAAGACAAAACAGATGCTGGCAAGTCTAATCTGAGACTTCATAAAATTGCATCAAATAGCACACAGGTCATGAACGCCTTTCCTGCTGATGACAGAGCCAAAGACCTCAAGACCTTTGCCTGGGTACAGACACCCTGCCCCTTTCAGAAAAGTTTGGGACTGAGCTGGACCTAGAAAGAGACTCTTTTGTTTTCAGGTATCTTCAGAAGAAAAACCTTTCACTAGAAGAGGAATCTTTGTCTACAGTGAACAGCCTTTACGATCCTCTCGGGTTTGTAGCACCTGTAACTATAAAAGGTAAGGCCTTAGTACGTGAACTGTCATCTAAGAAATGCGATTGGGACGCATTACTCCCACAAGAAAAACTACATGAGTGGCTTCAATGGAAGGAATCCTTGCAAGCTTTTGGAACACTTAGAGATACCCAGGTGTTATGTGTCTATTCCCCTGTCAGCAGCAAGTAGAAAAGAACTGTATGTATTTGCAGATGCATCCAACACAGCGATAGGTGCTGTAGCCTACTTGAAAACAATTGATGTTTGCAATGAGTGTTCGGTTGGATTTGTTATGGGGAAGTCTAAGTTAAGCCCAAAAACCAGCCCACACAATTCCACGTCTAGAACTATGTGCTGCTGTTCTAGCAGTAGAGTTGTATGAGCTCGTCAGAGATGAAATAGATATAGATTTAGATGCTGTGCGATTCTTTACAGATAGCAAAACTGTATTAGGAATATATCTGCAACACCTCCAGAAGGTTTTTCCTGTATGTTGCCAACCGAGTGAATAGAATTAGGCAAGTAACCCACCCTGATCAGTATGCATTTATATCCCCACAAGAAACAAAATTCCTCGGCAGACATGCCCCTCAAACCCTATCACAAACGTTTTCTATCTTGCACGAATTCTATATGTTCCTCAGGCCCCTCCTCCTCTACCACACAGATCAGAAGCATAGCAATCAGCAGAAAAACGCCGCCACTTATAGTAGCCTCCTGAGCTATCCTTAATATAAACCTAACAGTTGCCAATCTTCAACACCAAATGCTTCTGACACTTCCTCCATTCACATATCTTGGATAATTTTCTAACTGGCCGGTCACTGTGACGACTGAGTGCCACAGACTTTATTCCATTGTAGCTCACACACCTCAAAAGACCAAGCATAAGCTACAATGTAGAGGTGGAAATGTCCTTCCAGAAAAAGTCAATCTCTCAGAAGAACCTCACAGTCACACAAGTTCCACAATAATCTTCTGTCACCCACAATATTTAAAACAAAGAGCCTATCACCTGTTTAAGGAGCATAAAGCACTTCCAAAACTAAAGCGCTTAATATAACTTAGTCCTGTTATACATAGAGAGCGACTATGCAAGTGGCGCACCGCATTGTCCTTTGCGCAGCTGACTATCAAGAAAGCAGCCTGTCCTCTATTACCTCGTATGCTTATCATCACATTCCCAAATTGATTTAAACATGAGATCACAAAGAATGTGGCCTCCACCAAGGCGGCGTCTACCATAAACAAAGTGCAATAGACCTAAGTTTCTGATCCTGCGGCAAAGCGCCTGATATCTCATTGATCTACAAGTGTGTTCATCCTGCGCAAATTGACCATCCGGCGCAATTAGAAAATCAAAAAGCATGTTCAGACTTGCCTGAATGACAGAGTGACTCCGGACCACCACCATTACTATAAACACTGATGTTTTTGGTCCATGCGTTCATGTCTGAACCCGCCGCACAATGAACGTAGTCTCACCAATAAAACGTTCTGGTCTGTTTCTCTTTAACATGCTGTCTAACAAATATGTAGCCATCATTGAACTCGATCGAAACTTTTTGTACGATCTTCCTATTCGTCATCAACTTCCGGTGTAAGAGATATGTTACTCTCTTCAATTCGTGCCCACAAAAGTGCTCCCTCTGACATGAACAAACTTGTAGAGCTATGTAAAAATAACATTGCATACTTATCAGGAGTTATGCAAGCACGATCTCCCAAAACACGAGATGCACATTGTTTTCAAACCCCCTCCACACACTCTCACATGGAGTGACCTGTGTAATAGATCTATATATGGTGTACCAGTCTTATTTGATCATTACTCCCAAGATTTATTGTATTTTTTTACGCGTCTACCCATTGAGACTTGGGAGTACCTTTATGCCAGAAAGTTATGCCAGTATCGTAACGCTAACCTCATGAACCAGTCTCCTTGCATTTACCTCCATAACCCTATGCGTCTACTCCAGCAATGCTCCTGACTCAGAAAGGAACTCTTGTCAGCCCCTTCTGCGTAATTTTTGGGACAAACCGGCATGGAAAAACTTTTCAATGTAAAACAATGGAACAAGTTCACAAATTCTGGCTGACCCACTTTCTGAAAGATAAAGAGGTAGCATACTTTCCAACTACAAAGTCGCAGAAATGACCCCAAAATCGCCCAAACATCCAATGGCTATTTTGAGTGAAAGACAGTCAAGAAAACAGAATGAATGCCTGTGACTCATCTATCTAACACTCTGCCAAGTAGAGATGGAAGAGTCAGGAAAGTAGAAGTAAAATTGTCAAAACAAGGCGACTCCCAAAACTATATGAGGGCCAGTTCTACAGACTATTTGTCTTTTTCCTGCATTAATTACCTGAATGTATTCTGCATACCAGTAAATTATTATAGTGACATATTAAATATGCCAGGCAGGAGGTGCTTATACCTTATCTGATGGCGTAATTTTAGTTGTTATTCATTATATTGTTTACTGTTATCCTGCCACCTATGACCAATTTTTAGGGACCCCACCTCCCTGCTTCTCGACATCGCCCTTTAACCCTCCTCAATCTCACATCCTATCTCTATATCTCAACTTCGTAGTGCAGTCAACTACATATAGCTCCCAACATGTTAATTAACTTGTCATTCAAGTAACCTTCCCACAAGTTCACAGAATATAGAGTATCCATTGACACACACAGACTGCTCACAAGCAGAAGACAGACTCCCCTTAGATCCCTTTCACTTTACACACCCTGTTACATAACCGTCTGTAAGTAAGATATTTCCTGGATGTTTACATGTGTTATATGCTCTACAGTTTATGCCAATTTATTATTTTTACAGTTTTACAAAAATATAATAAAACCCATATAAGCCCATAAACATTCAAGTTTATTCAACTCACAAGCATTCGCAGATATTCTTTGCTGAGTCTCTATTAGAGTTTTTAAACGCTGCGTTTAACCTATATACCCAAAGCACAGTATAATGTGAAACCACACACAAAGTGCAAGGCTAATGGGAAAGCCAACTGAGCCTAAAGAGAATACATAGCGCTACTTAAAGACAGCCCCAGTGGAAAAAAATCACCAAATTATGACACTCCACTTCCCCTCCTCGTGAATAGTTTATTCACAGCAGACTGAGGCTGCGTTTTTGCAGATGAATTAACCCACAACCCTTTGACCATCGTTATCAACCATATAGCTGCCTCTACCAACTGACTATTCAAGCACGACTCTTCTGAAGTGCCTCGCAGTTGTATTTGACTTATAGCATAATATTCTCACACTTCCAGCCCGCCCAATTGCAGAGCACAATGGACAAATATACATCATCTCAAACCAACCACAAAAGTCTATTTCCTGTGTAATGTTAAACGCCTTCTGCCGTGGGTCTTGAGTCAATCGCCCAGTGATTCTTTCAGTTCTATTTAGCCTGTACAAACCCTTTAATCTACAATCTGCAATCTCAGATCAAGACATACTTACTCCTTTTATTCGCAAAACGCACCAACATCACTATCACTAATCCAGCTTTCAAAATACCCTCTTTTTTTAAGCTTCACAGAACACTTGTCCTCATTAATGCATATTTCGTTCCAATCAACTTCACGCTCACCCAACCCCAACAAAATTCTAATATGGAAATATACCCAAGTACTTGTATCAAATGCAAGATCTATCAGGGGAATAGCCAACTGTCGACCTATGCCCCACCATAACTGTACATAGCTGCGTGCTCCTAGAAGACAGCCCCACTTGGCAAAACAAGCATCCAAAGAAGACTACTGCACTTCCCTTCGAATCATCTCGTGAGATTTTATTCACAGCAGACTGGAACTCGTCTTTTTGGCAGAGGTGGAATTGAACCCAAGCAACCTTTGGCCAGTTAATCCAACCATAAGCCCGCGCGCCTCTAACCAACCTGATCTACTTCAAAGCACCTCCTTTCAGAAGGCCTCAGTGTACCTTACTTCATTAACAGAAGCATGACTTCCAGCCCTCTCCGTCAACGAACGCACAACGACACAGCGTATACCAGTCCATCGACCAACCACCATCAAGGCTATCTGTGAGTGTATATATCTATTCTCTTCTCTTC